>NW_028237151.1:0-170601 GCF_017979445.1 Akebia trifoliata | reverse complement strand
TGCATTTTATATTGTTATATTGTGTGTAGGTTGGTGAACAGATATCCATGGATAATATTACTGGTTGCATGTTTATTTACTTTCTGTTAGCGCGAGACACTGTTTACGTTTCCGTTCCGTTATTTATTTTAGGTCGGCTGGCCACACTTGCATGGTAGGTGTAACACCCCGAATTTTTAATTCGTATCTCGAGGAAAAAATAAATAGTGGAATATTAAGAAAATCTTGAAAGTGGGATTTAGGGGTAAAATTTTAGGATGTTTTTGATCATTTTTAATGGAATCTGACCTCACCATCAGATTCAAAATGATCGAAAAACATAGTTTAGCCTGTAAGCACGCTCAAATGCGAGTCCGAATATAAAAGTTGTAAAATCCTCTATTATCGGGTCGGACTAGGCTAAAACAGTGACTTTTTGTTAGAGTAATAATTTTTAAAATTCGATCATACCATTGGGTTCATAACGAAAATTATTCAACATAGACTATTTATTTGTCATTTTTGGAGATCAAGAAGTCGAATTATCGTCAAAAACGAAAACGACATCAAGTTTAGGGGTCACATCAGGCCAAAAATGTAAATTTTTTTATGGAGACATAATTTGTAGAAATTGACTATACCATTAGATCCGGAACGAAAAATTAGGTGAAATAGAATATTCATTTGTCAGTTTTGGAGTCCGGATGATCAAGTTATCATCGATCGAAACAATTGACAAAATACCGAATTCGTCCCACATTTTATTTAAATAATATTTTTAATTTTTTTTTATATGTCATCTTCCCCAACGCGTCTAAACAGCCGAGACTTATACGAAACGAAATTTTTTCTCTTCGACCTTCCACCTCAGATCTCTCACAAACGGTTCGCCGTCGACGATCGACGCAGAAGGGAGAAATGTCCGCAGCTACGTTCTCTACAAAACCCACCCAACCTTTCTTTGTTTCACTTTCTATTTCACTCGATATCATCAAAAATCAGCCGTATTTGGATACGGAAATTTCGAAACTTTGACCTCGAATTTCGTCTGTTTCAGGGTCAAACCGTCTTCCGACGCAGAAGGGAGAAACGTCCGCAGCCTCATTCTCTACACAACCCAATCAAATTCCTTCCGTTTTCTCGTCTTTTTCACCCCGTATAGTCAAAAATCAGCCGTATTTTTATACGGAGATTTTCGTAACTTCGACCTCGGTTTTCATCGATTTCGGGGTCAAACCGTCTTTCGTTGTAGAAGGGAGAAGAGACGAGCACATCGAGATTTTCGAAACCACCAGATCGATTTCAAAAATCAGCCGCTTCGAAATTCGGTCCGTCTCGATTTTCGTGCCGATCGCCTCGATTTCCGCACACACGCTCGATCCTTTTGCCTGGAGATTGTAAGGAACTCTCAATTTCTATTAGTAATCGTAGATTGTGAAAATTGCATTTAGGATTTTATTAAAAATATGTGGTGAGTTTCCAAAATATAGAATTCTTATGTTATTTAAAAATTCACGCCAGAAATTGCATGTTTGATATGTTTAATTGTATTTTTAACAAATTATATGTGGGTAGGATATTTTATCGGGTTATTTATGCCAGTTGGGTCCTGTGCACCGCTCGGACCTATTTTAATATAAGTTTTGTATTTTTTTTCGAGATTTTTGATAGAAATGAATTTCATAGTTAGAAAAACGATTTACTATTCAATAAACTCATGTTGAGTTGATGAATATCAGAAAATTGATGTTTTATTGAAGAGATTGAAAATTGTAAAAATCAAAAAAAAGGAAAAAGGGTATGAAACGGTAAAATGTCAGAGTCACACCCGAGGGGTGATGTCTGCATTTTACGTTGTTGTGCTGTGTGTAGGTTGGTGAACAGATATCTAGAGATAATATTATTGGTTGCATGTTTATTTCCTTTCTGTTAGCGCGAGGCGCTGTTTACGTTTCCGTTATGTTATTTATTTTAGGCCGGGTGGCCACACTTGCATGGTAGGAAACTGGATATCCATTCTCAACCTTGTATTGTTAATTTCTCTTTTGTTTTCAAATGAAAATAATATACATATGTAGCTATTTTGTGAGCTGTTAAAGAGTTTGTGAATGCCTGAAGGGATAGTGCGTCATATCATCCGGAGTGGTGTACTATCCTGAGATGTACGGTAGGGACCACCAAGCTCATACGTGGTATGGGACGCGTATGAGAATGGAGTCACAACTGGAATCCGGGTTTATTCCTCTCTATCTTTACCAGTAAACTTGTAATGTAAAGGTGGTCGTATACGAATGGTTTGTATATTTGGGAATCACATGCACGCCTGATAGGCATAGACGAAGATGATTAGTCAGTGATCACTAACAATCTATAGTAGTCGAACGTTCTGACACATCGAAAAGAGACCCATTGCTTACGGTCACGTCAAACGGCCAGCCTGAGCCGGATAAATGGTCAACCAAGCGTGGTAAGTGCAGCGACCGGCCACAAAATCAGGAACTAAAAATCAGAGAAGAATCGTAACATCATGTCCCGACTGGAGCGATCCAGTCGTGAATCCCAACTCTCTAATTCCAATACTCCACCATTGTGTATTATGTATCTGTTGTTTATTTTGATATATAAAATGAAATCCATGTTTATTATTTCCCTTGATCAATTAGATTTGTATAAAAGATAATGTTATAGTGAGTACTGCTGATCGATGTAATATGAGTTTTAAAATGTTTAGTTGTTCATCCCTGGCTATATGTACCAGTTAATCGTAATTTCTTCTGTAAAACTTTGACTATTTTAAAATGATTCAGTATGCTTATTCGTTCATGTTAGGAGGGGTTATTGGCAGAAATTGTTTGTTTCCCTACTGGGTAACCATTGTTACTCACCCTTTCTTTCTCCATTTTTTTAGTTTCAGATCCGAAGTTTGGCGAGGCAGATATAGAGCATGAGTGAGAATCATCTGGTGGGTCAGATAGACAGCCAGAGTTCGTCACTTGGTGAGTATTGGGGTTATTACCCCTAGTGGTGTCGATTTATCCGAGAGTATTATACATGTTGTTCTGAGTGTTAGGATTTCTGTTAGAGTGAGAAATTTTGTATAATCCTGTATCCTGGTTATTTTCCGCACTCTGATCTTTCGTACGTTATTAGACTTATATAGGCTTCCGCTAGTATTATATTTTATATCTGTATGTAGGATTGTATGCCGTTTATCAAGTGCTAATTAAACGCCTTGGATTGCTAACATAAACAGAGGAGACCATGCCGAAATTTCGAGGTGCCACCTAGTACCTCGAGATCTGACATGGGGATTTGTGTTAGCGTTTGGCGGGGCGCCACAGTAGGAAACTGAAGATCCATTCTCAACCTTATTGTTAATTTCTCTTTTATTTTCAAATGAAAATAATATATATCTGTAGCTATTTTATGAGCTGTTAAAGAGTCTGTGAATACCTGAAGGGATAGTGCGTCATATCATCCGGAGTGGTGACTATCCTGGGGTGTACGGTAGGGATCACCAAGTTCATACGTGGTATGGGATGCGTATGAGAGTGGAGTCACAACTGTAATTTGGGTTTATTCCTTTCTATCTTTATCAGTGAACTTGTAATGTAAAGGTGGTCGTATACGAATGGTTTGTATATTTGAGAATCACATGAACGCTTGATAGATATAGACGAAGATGATTAGTCAGTGATCACTAACAATCTATAGTAGTCAAACATTCTGACACATCGAAAAGAGACCCATTGCTTGCGTTCACGTCAAACGGCCAGCCTAAGCCGGATAAATGGTCAACCAAGCGTGGTAAATAGAGCGATTGGCCACAAAATCATGAACTAAAAGCCAGAGAAGAATTGTAACATCATGTCCCAACTGGGAGCAATCCAATCGTGAATCCCAACTCTCTAATTCCAATACTCCACCATAGTGTATTATGTATATGTTGCCTTACTTTGATATATAAAATAAAATGCATGTTTAATGTTTCTATTTGATCAATTATATTTGTATAAAAAAAAATTTATAGTAAGTACTGCTTATCGATGTAATGTGAGTTTTAAAATGCTTAGTTGCTCATCCTTGACTATATGTATCAGTTAATCGTAATTTTTTTTTGTAAAATTTTACAGATTTTAAAATGATTTAGTATGCTTATTCGTTCATATTAAAAGAGGTTATTGGCAGAAATTGTGTTCTTCCTTACTGGGTAACCATTGTTACTCACCCTTTCATTCTCTATTTTTTTAGTTTCAGATCCGAAGCTTGGCGAGACAGGTGTAGAAAACGAGTGAGAATCATCTAGTAAGTTAGATAGACAGCCAGAGTCCATCACTTGGTGAGTATTGGGGTTATAGCCCCTGATGGTGTCGATTTTTCCAAAAGTATTATAGATTTTGTTCTGAGCGTTAGGACTTTTATTAAAGTGAGGAATATTAGTATAATCCTGTATTCTGGTTATTTTTTCGCACTCTGATCTTTCGTACGTTATTAGATGTATATAGGCTTCCACTAGTATTATATTTATATGTATATATGCAGGATTGTATGTCGTTTATCAGGTGCAGGTTGAATTGAACGCTTGGAATGCTAACATAAACAGAGGATACCATGCTAAAATTTCGAGATGTCACCTAGTACCTCAAGATCTGACATGGGGATTTGTGTTAGCGTTTGGCGGGATGCCACAATTACAATATCTTTGCCTATTGAGACGATTATTTCATTTATTGGGGAGGATGAATAGATTCAAGTGTTCGTTCTTGGGGTAAATCCCATATGTTTTGTTTAATAACATTAAGACTTTTATTTTTTAACGTTGTTCTAGGTTTAAAATAAGTAATATACCAATCAAGAAATAGGATTGAAGTTTCTTATTTATGTAAATATTGATAATAGAATGACCAAACTTGTGTTTTATAGGTTTCTGAGTGATCTCCAAATTCTTCTTTATAATTATTTTGTGAAAAAATATTTTGCTTGGATTTGTTGTTTGTTTATTACAAATTTTGATATTACATGAATTTGGGGAGGAGTAGTATTATCTTCCACTTGAGATTGAGTAGGAGAGGAATTGGAAGAAAGTTGTTTGTATACTCCTGGTTTTGGTTGTTGGTAATGTGCTATTGGGATCTGTTCATTTTAATACATTTTAATTTAACATCTTGATTAATTTGCTTAGTATATATTGGTTGTGTATTTGGAATTGAATTAGGTATGGAGAAAACTGATGAACTGTCATCTGTGATTATGATTGAGTTTCTTGTAGAGGAAAATGTTAGTTCAACATTTCATCTGAATACTGGATTATTGATTCAATATCTTGATTTTTTGTTTTTTGACCAGAAGTTTTTCCTTCAAGTTTTCAACTGTCAGAAAGTGTAATATTTTTCAATTTTATTGATTTTGGTACAAGTTTATTTGATTTATAATTATTATTTTGTAGAAGTAAAGATTCTCCTTGTGGCAAGTTTTTTTGTAAAGCTGTTGAACTTTAAAACTTGAACTCCCTTCTTGCATTTGCATTCTCATGAATTCACAATTTGTTCATATTCTTCTCATTCAGTCTCTTTAGGAAGGAGATCTCTCTGTTGGTTCTTTCTATTTTCTAGAACCCACCTTGTTTTTGATCCCTTCAACAACATCTACCTCAGTTGGTCATTCTCCCTTATGGTTGCCCTGGATCTCATCTTTCTCGCGCTCGAGCCCCTATTACATCTTTGCCCTCATTTTTATCAGTAGACGTTGCATTATTTGTAAATGATCTTTCAGGACTGGTGGATGGTTCTTTGCCTCTCTAGTTTCTTCTTGCCTTGTTCTCACCATACTGGTTGTTTCTCCTTATATCGATCCTGTGGACAATGCTAAATTATAGACGTGAAAACTTGCACTACCTAGGGATTCATTGTGAATGTTGATGATCTCACCATGTTGAACTGATAGGTGTGTCTGTAACAACCTCTTTAATGCCCAAGTCAGAATCTCGGTACAAAAAGTAACGTAGGGTTTAGAGGGGAATCATCTCATACCTTTTTGCGCCTTTGTCTATCTATATATAGATGTGAAACCCTAGGATCCCTCTGATCTTGTTGCTAATTCTATCCTTATCTCAATTTGGAATTAGTTGGATTAGAATATCTCTAATTTAGATCTTGCCTTCAATCATCCTCTTATTTAAGGGAGTTTTCCCTTATTTTAGATTGACTCTTGATTTGTCGGATCTCCAACATATCATATCTTACCCAAATCCTTAATACTTCAGGATCTAAGTTATGTCTTGCTCTCGATTTATTCTTATTTAAATTCCGAGGCAAATGTGTTCATCCGAATTTCAAGTTTAGATACTTCCATTGTTGAGTCTAAGGAGATTCCTTATCCTCTGACTCGGCTATTAATTCGAGGCTTTGTGAATTCTACTATATCAGGTCAGATTCATTGGTGCCACATGTCGCAATCTGATGTGTTTACAAAAATAATCCTCCCCATTATGTATGATATTTTCGTAGAAAAATTAAGTTTTTTATTTAATAAAAAATATTAAAATTATTTATAAATAACTCGATGGAGATCCAAGCCGAGTGCAATCAATTTTATTGTTTAAGAACTATGAGTTATAGTGTTGGCGGTGGGATGGGATGAATTGTCGGAGAATTAAACTTCTTGTGATGGGAGGGGAATCAATATTCCCTCCTAAGATGGAAAATCACTTTGACTTCATCTTCAAATCACATTTTTCAAAGAAACTCATTTTTCACGTTTCATGAACTATCAAACAGACCGTTAACTAAAGGTGGCCACCAAGTGGGTTCCTCTCGCATCATGTCATGTAACATGTATAACTTTTTTGCGCAA
This sequence comes from Akebia trifoliata, assembly GCF_017979445.1. Lineage (NCBI taxonomy): Eukaryota > Viridiplantae > Streptophyta > Magnoliopsida > Ranunculales > Lardizabalaceae > Akebia > Akebia trifoliata. The sequence goes on along the minus strand of NW_028237151.1, from coordinate 163,770 downwards.
TTCATGGAAGTTTAAATCTTGAAATTTGGAACCTATATGATGTTGATATTTTAATAATTTTGATGATTTAACTAACTAATCAATGCAGTGAGTAGTATTGGGTCCCATTAGACAGAATGATTGATTTTTTTTTTCCTCGTGAACTTTTTCAATAAGATAATGCACAAAAGTGATAATTGCAAAAATGTTAATGCTACTAGTGTGGTCTGCTTAGTTTGGTGGGACAATTCTTTTTCAAAGCTATTTGCACCCACTGTTTATGCTCAATGCACCCACTTACCCCAAGATGTTTTTTAAGTTAGTACAATGAGCATACAAATGATGAGTGCAAATGACCTCTGACCCATAATCTTTTAATCCAACCAAACCTTTCCAGCCTCAAGATCAAAATTTGAGCAAATAATTTGTGGCACAAAAATAACCATAATCATTTGCAAAGTTATCAAAATTATTAAATTAACATTTAACAAGAAAATTAATCAAAATTTTTTTTTAAAAAAATACCATAATACTTGGTACAACATATGTACATAAATTTATAAAAATACCCTCCTCCAAGATTAGTTGAATTGCATATTGAAATTATAAAAAATACCCCTCAAAAAGATTTTTAAATGATAAAACTAACCCTCAACATATTTAGAGCAACAACATGCATATGAATTCACAAAAACACATCTCATCTCATCCTAACATTTACTTTGCATATGAAAATTACAAAATACACCTAATCAATTTTTTGACAAAAAGATTCTTCACATGGAGGTATATGGATAAATTCGAGGCATGTATTGGAACAAGTACTAAATGTATTTTTGTGTAATTTGAATAGCGTTTTTTGGATGATGGGTATTTTTATAATTCCAATATGTAGGTTACTATACCATTGTGATAGGGATATTTTTGTAAATTTATTTTGATTTGCACTTGACCGGTATCAAGATACAACCCTTGATTTGGATAGGATAATTCTGGATTGTTCAACATTTTTTCTCCTCCAACACTCTTTCTAATTTCGATATATTCTATTTTATTATTATAATAAGTTTTATTTTAATTAAAGTCAGTAATGGATAGTCAAAAATTCGAATTCGATTTGAATTCGTATTCAAAATTTCGGATAATATCTGAAAATTTCAAATATCGAATTCGGATTCGGATATATTCTAAGTATTCAAATAGATTTCGGATACAAATTCAGATGTTGATACATCCGAGTTGTTAATATCCGATCCGACACCAATGCAAAATACTTATGTTTTACTTTCAATTTATATTATATATAAATAAAAGTGGAAGATAACTTTTTTTTATATTATATATAAATAAAAAGTCATCATTATACAAGACTTTTTTTATTATATATACATATAAAAGGTGTACGACCAACTTTTCATATTATATATTATATATAAATAAAAGTCATCATTAAACAAGATTTGTGTGATAGGTCTCTCTCTCTCACTCACTCACTCTCTCTCTCTCTCTCTCTCCATAAAGAGAAATCTTTGATCTCACCACTTTGAGGACATGGCAGCCCTGAAGCTTGTGGTTGTGCAAGAATTTTGGCCAAATAGATGATTGATGATCGCATAACATCTGGAGATAAGATGTTTGAGTTGGGCATCCAAATCAAAGGTAAAAACATAGTTTTGATGAAAGAAATTTTCATGCTTTCAAATCCAAGAGATTGAGATTTATTAAGATCTCACCATAGCTCCATCACCATGGCAGGCTTTGAAAACTCACCATCTCTAGTCTTCCCCATCATAGAAACCCTCATCCATTTTCTCATGTGTGTTGAGATCTTGGGTTTCAAGTGATTCCTCTCTCTCTTCCTTCGAGTTACAACCAAAAACCCTTGATATTTTTGGGTTCGAAGATGACTGAGTTGGAGAGGGGAAATTTTAATGCTTTTGACTATGGATTGAATATGAGGTTATTTCGATCAATCATAGATTAATTTAAGGGAATGTTCGAATCGGATAATATAGGATATCCGACAAGTTAGTTGAATTCGGATTCGAATGTCAATGTATTATATCCAATCGGATTCGAATTCGAATATAGACATATCTGATCGGATATCTATCTGTTGATAGCCCTAGATTAAAGTAGTTGAAAAGTATATTTTTAAAAGCCTACAAATATAATTTTCAAAGCAATATATAATTCCGATATAAGTGGATATATGGATGTATTTGTATCCAATCTAGATCCAACTCGAATCATGGGACATCAAACCATATTCGAGCCATTTTTTATATTCAGATCTATTCCAATGACCCAAACCTGCTAAAATTGGATTTTGGGTCACTTAGATTTCGGATAAAAATCCGTTGACACATTTTATTCCCTTAATAGAAAATGAAACATATTATCATGCCTCGAAATCCGAGATTCGTAACCTGACCCATGATTCATAGTCCATTCCACAAATCCAAATATTGGGGGGGGGGGGGTAAAGGGTAAATATTTAAAGATCAAATGCATAGTGTTCAATTATTCAAAACGATTCAATATTTAAAAATTTTGACAATCTAGATATTTGACACACTTTCAGTTAAAAATTCATATCTCGATCATATTAAAATCATTTTTGATGGATCATATGGATTCAGAAAGAGGATTCAATTACTCATAACCTAAACATGCAATATTTTATAAAATACATACTTTTCTTTCTTGAAAATATAGAAGAACACTGCTATCAATATCGTTTATCAAAGCTGAGCAACATGCCACTAAACTTCAAAAATTCATATTCGACTTATCTCTTATCGAAACGTAATGATTCTAAATTCTATTTAAATAAGAAGTCTAAAAGTTGGGAAAAATATCAAATGGATCTGAAAATCACGTTTGCATATATAAAATAGTTTTCAAAATAGAAGGTATAAAAACAAATTTCTATAGTGTTGTTTGGTAGTTCGTACGATAAAATATGGAGTAAATAGTTTGATATTCAAATGTTATGGGTCCAAATCCTAATAGAAGAAGACTTACAACCCTTAATTGTATCAGAAGATCATAATCTAATTTGAAATATAAGCGGGCTAAAATGTCTAAATAAAACAGCTTTCTAGTTTTCTATTTATGTTGCCTGCTAATAGCAACAACAAAAATATTCTATTGAAAAATCCCCCAAAAATAATGAAATGAATATTTCAGATAAGGAATTATCCCAATTGGTTTCGTGAAATTTCGATGAGGAATGAATATTTTATAAGTGCTTTAGTGCAGACTATCCAATGAATTCAACAACAAAAGAAACATATAATAATCGCCTAGATTATGATTACAATCCTAAAAACACAACAATTGCATCCAAATTCTCCAAACAACACCAAATTCATAAAATAAACATTAAATAAAAATAAAAGAGTTTCCCAAAATCCCATACACCCATGTTAGAACGTGCATTAAACATTAAAATAATTACTAAACGTCAATAATACTTGGTCATTCAATCTATCGATCCACCCTTAATTATGGTATCTGTAAAAATAAATGTTGAGCTACAAGTCTAGTATGATAAATTCCCTGACACTATTCTAATGAAACAATTAGAAGCATGATAGACAAATATAGAAAAATAAACATATCATGCATATATTCTTTCTAGCAAACATGATTATACAACTATTTCAAACATAATCACATAATTATTTGATCGATTCATATAATTTCAATGTCCAACAATCCCGTCCTAGATAAGGGACCTTCCTCGAGGGCCTTTAGGGTCTTACACCCAAGGACCCATAGTCCTACTTGCTCATTTAGGGTTCTCATGCCAAATAACTATAGTATTTTTTAACAATAAATGTTTCAAGCACGTTCACAACAAATTCATTCTCAATTAATCATTAATCTAACAAGACTTGCGGCCTCTCATTGGTTCTCCTTTGTAGAAATTCAGATTTGTGATGGCTAGTAGGATGTACTAATGAAAATTGAAAAAAAAAATAGGTATAAAATAATACTTGGCCTTTGGGGAGGAAAATAATAGTTCTTATGGGATTTTTTGAGGAAGATGACAACGCTGTTGAAGGTGGCATTTGGATTAACTTCTTTTAAGTGTTTCTAACTCTTGCTGGGAGTCAGAAATACTTAGAAACACTTTAGCGTGTTTGGATAATCTTCTTCTCAAAAAAGCACTTGAGCCATTTTTGAGGTGTTTCTCCAAAATACTCCTATGTGAAGTAGCATACTAAGAAATATTATTGTTATATATGTAATTGATTGACTTTCCTAAGTTAGTATAAGTGAGATCCTTGACTTTCCTAAGATAATATAGGACATATCGCACTATAGGTGGATTATATTTTCTTAGCCTTAGAAATAGCACTGATTGATTCTTGTACATGGTTATATATTCTATACTTTATTCATTAGTAATACACATCGAATTCAATTCAGCCAAATTCCTTTATTTATTTCTATACACACTATTTTTTTACATGGTATCAGAGCAACTTTTCTAGTGCATGATTATTTTTTTCTTCATAGCACACCTACAAACACCATGGCAAACAAATATAAAAAACCAACAGAAAAGTCCCTTTCCAAATACTCAAACACCAGTAACATTAACCCTAGTATGGATCCATCAAACCCATACTTCGTTCATCATTCAGATCACTTTGGCCACATGCTTGTTCCAAAAAAATTGAACGGCCCCAATTATACACCATGAAGTAAAGCTATGATTCATGCTTTCACAGCCAAGAACAAAATTGGATTCATCAATGGATCAATTCAGCTGCCTTCAGAAATTGAACAATTGACAGAATATGCTCTATGGAATCAATGAAACAACATGATTTTGTCGTGGCTGACTCATTCAATAGAATCCGATCTAGCCAAAGGGGTGGTTCATGCAAAGGCCACTCAACAAGTTTGGAAGGATTTCAAAGATCAATTTTCATAGAAAAATGCACCAACAATCTATCAAATTCAAAAATCCTTAGCATCCCTCTCACAAGGTACCATGGGAGTCTCATCATATTTCACAAAGATTAAAGGCCTTAGGGACGAATTGGAGACATATTGAATACTTCTCACCTGCAATCAGATGAAAGCACATTATAATCAGATAGAAGAAGATCGATTGATGCAATTTCTCATGGGCCTCAATGACACCTATAACATTGTTCGTACCAATATCCTCATGATGGTGCTGTTGCCCATTGTACGCCAAGCTTACTCTCTTGTCATTCAAGATCAAACCCAACAACAAATGACATCAGAATCAACCGAGAACTTTTCTATTGTTGCTACAGTTCAAAGCCGAACAAACAACTCCTCAAACAATTCCAAAGATAAGTATTGTGATCACTGTAATAGAGGAGGTCATACAATTGAAAATTGTCGAACTCTAAAATTTCATTGTAAGTATTGTGACAAGAAAGGTCATATTGAGGATAGGTGCAAATGCAAAAATGGGACATGGGTTCTTAACAACACAGGAACTCAAAACAATCGACAGAATCAACCACAACAACAATAGCGTGGATATCAGGGAAATGCACTCAACTTCTTCCCTGCTACTAACGCAACAGACTATTCACAATCTGCACATATGGGATATCTGCGAGACACCAGCACTCCTACCCATTTGTCCAATTCGACAGACTCTTCACACAACATACTATAGACCAACTACAATTCCAATTCATTACATGGCCTTTCCGTAGAACAACTTCAACAACTTGCTCATGCCATATCTATGATGAAACCAAATCATGCTTCTGGCAATAGCAATGCTTATGCAAACGTTGCAGGTCTATTTACCTTTTCCAATGGTTCAATCAACTCTGCATTCACTAAACCTTGGATTTTGGATAGCGGAGCTACTAATCACATCATTTCTGATTCCACACTTTTTACTCAAACAAAATCCTCATCAATACCTATTGTTAATTTACCACTAGGTCTTCAGCCCCAATCACTTCAACAGGAATTGTACCATTCAATTCACACATAAAATTAGATAATGTTTTGTGTGTTCCCTCTTTTCACTTAAACTTAATGTCTATAAGCAAACTTACCACTACTCTAAATTGTTGTGTCATCTTGTTTCCAACTTTTTGTGTCTTGCAGGACTTGGCAATGGGGAAGATGATTGGCTCGGGTAAACAATGCGGTGGCCTCTATTACATTTCTCCTTTGCAAAGGACACATGCCTCTCATCAAGTGTTTCACACTCCAAACCTATGGCACATACGTCTTGAACATCCATCACCATCTCGACTCAAATTAATTTCTTCATTATTATCTTCCAATAATATCTCCTATGATAATAATTGTACTGTTTGTCCCATGGCTAAACGAACAAGACTTCCATTTCCTTTAAGTTCCATATCAACTCATGCTTCATTTGATTTATTGCATTGTGATATTTGGGGTCCACATAAAGTTCCTACACATTCAAGGACACGTTTCTTTCTTACTATTGTGGATGATTTTACAAGATGCACATGGATATTTCTTTTGCAAAATAAGTCTGAAAGACAAAACATTTTGAAATCTTTTATTGATTTTGCTTACACACAATTCTATACCTATGTCAAAGTTGTAAGAGTAGACAATGGTTTTGAATTCCTATCCATGATAAATTTCTTTCGATATCACGGGATTAAATATCAACATACTTGTGTTTATACTCCACAACAAAATGAAGTTGTTGAACGAAAGCATCACCATATTCTTACCATAGCACGTGCATTGCTCTTTCAATCTCACTTACCACTTGTTTTCTGGGGTGAATGTGTTTTGACTGCTGTCTACCTTATTAACCAACTACCATCACCATTGTTGTCCAATAAATCCCCTTTTGAGTTATTATACAATCGCCCACCGTCACTTGATAACTTAAAAGTTTTTGGCTGTCTATGTTATGCAACTGCTGTTCGTCCTACTCAAAAATTTGATCCTCATGCCAAACGTTGCATCTTTGTTGGATACCCTACTGGTCAAAAAGGTTACAAACTTTATGATATGGAAACTGAAAAGTTCTTTATAAGCTGTGATGTTAGATTTTATAAAACCATTTTTCCCTTCTCCAATATTTTAACTCCACCTGATTAAGACCCTGGATTGCCCAATCTTTCCTTTGATATTATAGAAAACATGCCTCTTAAACAACCCTCTACTACAAACATTCCATCCCTTGAATCACAACAAACTGAGCCATCAGATTTCTATGAAATTGAATCCATAACATATGCACCTGCCACACCTGAACTACTCTCCATTCCAACTTCATTCGAATCCACTCTATCTTCATCTCAAGCTGAACTCAATAAACCAAGTACAACTACTTCAGATCTCCACACACCTTCCACTCCTCATGAGAGACATTCTACCAGTCGTAAGCAACCTCTGACATGGCACAAAGATTACGTGTTGTCATCTCAAGCCAATAATTTGACTTTGGGCTCAAGTCCTAAATCAAGCACTCGGTATCCTCTCTCCCATTTTCTTTCATATTCTTGTATATCTTTTTCCCATAGTAGCTTCTAGCTAACATTACAGGTCACACTGAACCCAAATCTTATGCTCAGGCTATCCTTGATCCACATTGGCAACAAGCCATGAATGCAAAGTTGAAAACATTGTAGCAAAACCACACATGGAGACTAGTTCCTTTTCCTATTGGATATAAACCAATCGAGATCATTGAATGCTACAAGGCACGCCTTGTTGCTAAAGGGTACAACCTAGTTGAAGGCATCGATTATTGAGAAATGTTTTCTTTTATGGCCAAACTCACTACACTTTGTTGCCTTCTTACTGTTGTTGCTACTTGGAGTTGGTTTACGAACCAATTAGACATCCAGAATGCTTTTCTCCGTGGCGACTTGAATAAATTCATATACATGGAGCTTCCATCTAGTCTTCGCCGACAAGAGGAGAACATGGTATGTCGGCTCAACAAATCTCTCTACAGGCTCAAACAGGCCTCAAGAAACTGGTTCTCTACCTTCTTAGATACCATTCAGAAGGTTGGTTATCAACAATCAAAAGTTGATTATTCTCTTTTCACGAAGGCTCAAGGTACTTCCTTTATTGTAGTTCTCATTTATGTTGATGACATTCTTCTAATAGGCAATGATCTTCAAGAAATCAAACATCTCAAATAATTTCTCCTTAAGCGTTTTCGTATCAAAGATCTCAGAGATTTGAAATATTTTTTGGGTATTGAATTTTCTCGTTCCAAGAAAGGTATCTTCATGTCTTAAAGAAAATATGCACTAGATATTTTGCAAGATTCAGGACTTATAGGTGCACGTCTAGAAAAATTCCCAATGGAATAGAATTTGAAACTCACTTCCACAGATGGACCATTGCTAAATGATCTAACTAAGTACAGAAGGTTGATTGGAAGACTAATTTATCTCACTGTCACGAGACCAGATATAGTCTATTCAGTTCGAACATTGAGTCAATTCATGCATGAACCTCGAAAACCTCATTGGGATGCTGCCATATGAATCCTCAAGTATGTCAAAGTGAAAGCGCCCTCGATCCGCGTGGTGCGTGGATTCACTTTTGATTTTTGAGGTTTGAAAGTCGCCACCTAGTTATTACAGTCTAGGAACCGAACACTGACTCTAAAAGGCAAATAACACTAATCTACGAAAGAAAATACGGGTCCGGGGATCACGTTACGGGGTTGGAAGGTGTTAAGCATCAACCCCGCCCGACAAACACTGGTTTCTACTTTTTTCAAATAAAACTACATTGCTAAAAGACCTAAATAAATAATAAAAAAATAAGAATGAAAAATACCTAGATGATCACAACGATAATTCCCTCAGAGTTGGCGGAGAAATTACTTCCTTCGTTTCCTTTACTAGATCCGCTTCGGATCTCCAAAATGAAGTATCTCCTCCTTAGATCTAAGTGCTTTCTAATTTTTGATGGATTTCTATGTATTTTTGAAGGGTTTCTGGGTATTTTTTGAGTAAAAATTGGGATTTGGATGATAGGTAAGGGGTTAAGGCTTCAAAATCAGGGTTTTAAGAAGGTTGGGGAGGCTTCTTGACTTATTTTTTCTAGGAATTTCTCTTGGATACGAAAATAGGTTGTAGAGACCCTTATTTATCGATTTTTTTAAGAATTTTTTAGATAGAGTTAAAGTTAGATTATGTTTCTTTTAGATAGTTTTAGAGTTTAATTATATTTCTTTTAGATAGTTTTAGAGTTTATTTAGAATTCTATTAGGTAGTTTTAGAGTTTAATTAGAATTCTATTAAGGTTAGGGTTTCACTTTGGTCTTATTAGATTGATTAAGGTTTTGACTTAAGTCTCACTTGATTGACTAGAATTTAGGGTTTTGACTTAAGTCTTACTTGATTGACTTGATTTTAGGATTTTGACTTAAGTCTAACTTAATTTACTAGATTTTAGGATTTTGACTTAAGTCTTATTTGATTGACTTGACTTAAAATTTTTTTTTATTAGAATTTTACTTTACATTAATTAATATTTTAATTATTAATTTTAGAATTTTTAATTATTAAAATTGTAAAATTATCGTTTTGCTCTTGGAGAGGACTTTTTGCTTTTTAAGTCATTTTTCAATGTTCTAGGATATTTTGAAATCAATTTTTCATAAGGAATTCAATGGGAATATTGGTTTGTGTCATTTATAAAATTTTTTATGCAAAATGGTAGTGAACTTTATGAGGGGCATTTTTGTAATTTTGTCAAATTTTGTGAAAATTAGCGAAATGATTTATTTGGTTTCGATTTGTTGTTTTATGTGTTTGAAAGGGTTTTCCTAAGCTTAATGTAGGCTCTAGGGATGTTTTGAGGTTAGGGGTATTTTGGTAATTTGATCATTTTTAGTGATTTTTATCGTGAAACTTCTTTTTGTCTGAAGATGATGATTTCTAGGCTTTTGGTGTTATATTTTCCTAGCGTAGTGCGATTTCTATAATTTTGTTAGTTTGAGATACTTCATCTGAATTTCTGAAACATATCTTGTAACAGATAAAGCATTGGAATAATTATCCATCATTGAGAATCGTCGCGATCGGATTAACGAGTTGATTAATCAGGTAAGTAAAAATGGGGTGTCTACAGATGCCTCTTTTTGACAGAGGGTTTAAGTAAATTAGATAGCAAATCTATTTCGGTAGATAGTGCGATATCCAAATGCCAAAGTTAGTGACATTTCATTTTGCAGCCTGATTTAGCAATTCATCGGAATGTTCGGATCCTTGAGGGTAAAAACTCTCCCTGAATTAAAAGTTGTCAGGTCCTCGAGCGCGAGCTCTCACTAACGATGTCAAATCCTTGAATTTTGAAATATTCACCTTGACTAATGCAAAAGTGCACATGTGTGCAATGGTGTGATGCTTTCTGAGTATTCTATCGGATCATTGAGAATAAACTTTCATCGATTGAAAAGAATGTCAGGTTGTAGAGATCTTCTCTTACTGACAATAATGATTCAAATTGAAATACACCTATGCAACGAAAGTAATCATGGCAAGGTTAGAGTTATAATATTGTAGGAACTTCGTTAAATCCTATTTGAAATTTTTTTTAGAGTTCAAAAAAATTTGAGTCTCGTTTATCGAATTCGAGCTTATTGTAGCCACGCTTCTTGGGCTAAGGTTTACAAGAACTTAAACAATCATGTTAATTCATTCTATGATTCAAAAATGTTGAAGTTTCATTTCTCGAACTCGAACTTATTAGAGCCACGTTTCTCAGGCTAAGGTTTACAGGAACTTAAACAATCTTGTTAATTCATTCTATGATTTAAAAAAGTTAGAGTCTCGTTTCTCAGACTCGAACTTATTGGAGCCACGTTTCTCGGGCTAAGGTTTACAGGAACTTAAACAATCCTGTTAATTCATATTATGATTCAAAAAAAAGTTGGAGTCTAGTTTCTCGGACTCGAATTTACTAAGCCACATTTCTCGGGCTTAGATTTATAGGAACTTAAATAATCATATTAATTCATTCTATGATTCAAAAGAAGTTGGAGTCTCGTTTCTTGGACTCGAACTTACTAAGCCACGTTTCTCGGGCTTAGATTTATAGGATCTTAAACAATCCTATTAATTCTTTTTATGATTCAAAAAAGTTGGAGTCTCGCTTCTTGGACCCTGGCTAAGGTTTATAGGAACTTAAACAATCCTGTTAATTCATTCTATGATTCAACAAAAAAATGGAGTCTCGTTTCTCAGACTCGAACTTACTAAGCCACGTTTCTCGGGTTAGATTTACAAGAACTTAAACAATCATGTTAATTTATTCTATGATTCAAAAAAAGTTGGAGTCTCATTTCTCGGACTCGAACTTATTAAGCCACGCTTCTCGTGCTTGGATTAATTAAAGACTCGGTATTATTGAGCTTAAAGATCGGGAGATTGGGCCTTTATTGGCTCATCATGCATCTGGATTCATAATTATCTTCGCCGGACTTTTAGTCTTTTGAATAAGATTTTCTTTTTGATCATGTAATTAAGAACAAAATTTTAGAATCACAAAGACTTTCAAAAATGCCCCTAGTTTCAAAGTTAGCTTTAACTGGAACTTAACTACGAAACTGATGGAATGAATTGCACGAGTAGCTATGGACTCCGATATATGACAGACAGAAGAATCAACATTCTTTTAAATTTTTAAGATTCTTAAGATTATCATATGTGCAATAAAGAATTTGATTATTTTCTTTTGAGAAATGTTTAAGTTGAACTTACAATCTTGATAATTATTGGAATAGAAGATCTTTCTCAAAGTGGTCGATGGTTCTACATTTTTCTTTGGCGAACACTTGAACAAGTAAATATACTCCTAAATATTCTACAATATTTTCAAAATGGCTTCTGAGTTTCTTCAACTTTAACATTATTTTCATCGAATGTTGTGGCTTGAATGGTTCTGCATTTCTTAATTTCTGCACAAGCTTCCTTCTAAATTTTTCTTTTTGATGAAACCTTTCCCCTAATTTGATGATGCCCTAATTTTTACCTAGATCGCCTCTTCAGATTTTCAATCTAGTGGGCTTTGTTTTTCTTTTTCTAATGATGCGTTGATTTTTGCCTAGGTCACCTTTTCAGATTTTTAACTTAGCATGCCTTTTTTAATGATTATGCCCTAACTTTTCCCAAAGTTGCCCTTTTGGATTTTCGACTTAGCGAACTTTCTTTCTTCTTGATGATTTTGACTAACCAACTCGACAACTTCTTGGTTCCCTACACCTTAACCGAGTCAATTAGCATTCAGGAGGACTTAATTGGTGGGCTTAGCATATGGTTTAGAAAGAAAAGATATAAGATTCAACTTCCCAAAATACCCCTAATTTGATATTCTCTATTTTCTATCAATTATTTTAATTTTTTTTGTAAATTCCCTTAGTTTGACATTCTTTTCTTTTTTTCAATTCTTTTGATTCTTTTTTCTAATGCCTCTACTTTGGCATTCTTTTCTTTTGAACCTTTCAATAGGGGATTTTCCTTTTAGATGATACTTTTCTTAAGAGAATACACATATTCTTTGCGTGACCAAGCTTGAAGTAACTTCTCAGGTTGCCTACGTACCCCAAATATTTCTTTTTTTCTTTTGGGATTAGGTCAAAACGTAGTTCATACTAAGATTCCCTCCCAAGGTTGGTCGGTGTGGTTTAGAAAGAAGAGGCTATTGATTTTTTTTAAAGACTGCGAGAGGCTAAAGAAGGTTATCTTCTTCTTGGTAAGACAAAAAAATGGTTTGACCAAAGGAGGCCTTCTTTGGTGAAATGTTAATTGATTTGGTCAAGGTTCTAGGAACTCGATATCTTGATTACTCTGTCGAGTATGGTTTTCTTTTAAAAAGGAGAAATCTTCAATCTTCTTCTGAGAAAGAGTAATCTTCAATCTTCTTCTACAAAATTGAGTGTGATTGAGTTCTTTGTATTTAACCGTTCAACTTTTCTAGAACTTCCAGAAAATCTTTTATTCTTTTGTGAATGAGACTTTCTCTCTTGAGTGAAAAACATGATGGATCCCTTCTTGTGGGTCTTAACACCTTTGTCGATAGTTTCAACTGCATCATTCTTAATCGATGAACTTTGACTTTGAAAATCATCATTGACTTTATATCCTCATGAGACTATGTAGGAACGTTGTTGAACTTCTTAGGTAAGTTTATTATTCTTTCATATTCCCCTGAGGATAAGGTAGTACCCATTTGCACTTTTTTGAGTGTATTATTTAATTCTAATATTTATCAAATTTGATTAGTGAGCTTTGAGGCATTCCTCATATCTAATTTTATGTTCACATCATTATTGTACGTATGATAATCAAAAGCTTCTATATTTATTGGAACTCGACTAAAACTTGAAAGTTGAAGAAAGACTAACGTAACTGAAACAACTAACTGGATTTAAAGACTGACGAAAACTGGATTGAAACTCAAAGAAAACTCAGGGACAATTATTTACAAAGCGAGAAGGTCCTTCTGGGTGGATGGACTACTTATACTTGATATTGGTACTTTGACTAGACGACTCTTTTGACGGAACCAAAATGACATAAATGAGATGTTTAGAACACCTAAGATTAACCATCGATTATGAAGGTTTGACTCTTAACCACATGATTAAAATTTTGATATAAATTAGCCCTCTAGTGGGAAATATCGAATCCAAATACACTATAAGTCTATAGTGACCAAGAATGTGAAAAAGATTAGTTACGAGTCTACCCCTGATTAGGATAGAACCTTTGATCAGACAAATTAATTTGACCCTAAGATCGAATCTTTTTGGTATAAGATAGTCTAAATCTTTGAAAGAAAAATCAATTAATCCAACCAGTTTGATATTGATCAGTTTGATCCATTTATTGATTGGGCCAATTGATTTACATTCACACATTGGGTAAGACCAATATTGTAACACCCCAGATTTTCAACTCATATCTCGAGAAAATTAAATGATGAGAATTGGAGGAAAATATTAAAAGAGATACTTAGAGGAATATACTCGAATATTTCTATGATTAATTTCGAGGAAAATCGACTTCTCCATTAGTTTCAAAACTATCGTAATATATACTTTAGCCTGTGAGCAAGTTTGAATTCGAGTTCGGATGAAAAAGTTAACAAATCCTCGAATTTCGCATTGACTAGGACCCAAAACAGTGAAATTTTGTTAGAGAGAGAATAAAAAAGAATTGATAACACCATTAGGTCCATAGCGAAGAATTATTCGAAATAGTATCGTTTGTCAATTTTCGAGTCCGAATAGTTAAGTTACGGTCGAAACTAGAAATAAGGGGGGAATTACAAGTATGCCCCTCAGCTTTATTATAAAAAGGAATCTGATTTCTTTTATTTCATTCTTTCCTCTTCTTCTCTAAGAAACTCCAAATGACAGCCACTTCTCCACCCTAGGGTTTCGACCCATTTCCATCAAGTTTGTGCGCGAACGAAGCCGAGTTGAACCTCGACGAAGAAGGCAAAGTTGTCGGCCACGTCGAGAGCTACGACTTCACCATCTTTACTTACCCATTCTTGTTCGTTTTCCCCATCCTCCATCAAAACCAACCGGGTAGCTCGAGTAAACCTCAACATCTTCCATCCGAGGGTTTCATCGAGTTAGGAGCTAGGTCTATACTTCATTGTAGAAGCGAAGGAGAACGTCATTGTCGGATACCTTGCAAACCCTAGCTCGCTTTGCATCAAACTCAGCTCAACACCAACTCTTTCACCACCAACTTTGATCTTTGTATGAGTTCATCGCCTTTGGCGTCCACAACCATGTAGGGGACTTTCAATTCCTATTGATAACTTTAGATTTCTCAAATGTGCATTTAGAGGTTTGAAACAAAACTTATTGTTTGCATTTAACTCGTAGAAATTGGTGTTTGATTTCAAATTCATGGTAGAAGTAGGTGTTTTGATTATGTTTTATCGAATTTTGATAACAAAATCGTGGGTGGGTTGAATGGTTTGAAGAATGGAAGAAGAAATCGAAAAGGGGATTGAAAACTCAAAGGTTCGAGTGAGGTTCAGGCTGTCGGCAGGAAGGATCGGTGCCACCTGCACCTGCCGAAGGCATTCTATCGGTCCCACCGACAGAATGTCGCTTCTGCCACCGACGAAATCAAGAAGACGCCGAAAATTTTGTTTTGTCGACAGGACCGTCGGACCCACCGATACCTGCCGATGTGTATTTTGTCGGTTCCACCGACAGCATGTTGATTCTGCCGCCGACAGCCACCAACAGACACAGTTCTCTTCAGCACTGAGTTCTGACTTTTGCCTTGACCTTCCCATTGCCTATACTTGATTTCCCACCCTTCATTTCATTAAAAATATTTAAGTAAATGTCCTCTTTAATTTTTAAGTTCTTTAATGAAATTAAGGTTTTACCCCCTATTTCGGAACAATGGAAATGGTTTCAAGATCCAAATCTCAAAGGATTAAAATCCGAATTTTAGTTTCAAGAACAAAAGGTAAATTTTGACGTTTTCGGCAAGTTTTCAAAATGTAATAACTTTCGCATTACTTTGAATTAGATTACAAAAATTATATGGTTGCGAATCTCATGATCGAGACTTTCATTTCGAAAAACCCATTTTTCATTTCGAGAACTTTGAAAAATTGAGTTTCCAACACTTAGTCAAATTTTCACCAGCTTTTACTACTTTGGCCAGCTTAAGTACCGTGCACCACGGGACCTTATTTTTTTTTATAGACTTTGATGGTTTTCAATGGAAAGACCAAAAGAACAAATTTGAAAGATTGGAAATGGATGGTTGATTTGAAAAGATGAAAAGTGAGAATGTTGAGAGAATGGGAAAATGGATGAATCGGTAAAATGTCAGAGTCACACCCAAGGGGTGACGTCTGCATTTTACATTGTATGTCGTATGTAGGTTGGTGAAAGGGTATCCAGGTTATTAATGAAAGGGTTGCATGTTTATTTAAATTTATGTTGGCGTAGAGGCTCCGAGTACTATTTTTATTTTAGGCCGGGTGGCCACAGTTGCATGGTAGGAACTGGATATCCATTCTCAACTCTGTTATGTTAATTTCTCTTTTGTTTTAAATGAAAAATCATATATATACGTAGCTATTTTGTGAGCTGTTAAAGGGTTTGCGAATGCCTGAAGGGATAGTGTGTCACATCATCCGGAGGGGTGCACTATCCTGGGATGTATGGTAGGGACCACCAAACTCATACGTGGTATGAGACGCGTATGAGAGTGGAGTCACAACTGGAATCCAAGTCCATTCCTTTCTTATCTTTACCAGTGAACGTGTATTGTAAAGGTGGTCGTATACGAGTGGAGTGTCATTTGGGAATCACATGCACGCCTGATAGGCATAGACGAAGATGATTAGTCAGTGATCACTAACAATCTAGTAGTAGTCAAACGTTCTGACATATCGAAAAGAGACCCATTGCTTACGGTCACGTCAAACGACCAGCTTGAGCCGGATAAATGGTCCCGCAAGCGTGGTAGACATGACCAGCCACAAAATCAGGAACAACGTTGTTATTGAGGAATATCATGTCCTGACTGGGAGTGATCTAGTCGTGAATCCCAACTCTTTAATTCCAATACTCCACCATTTGTATTATGTAGCTGTTGTTATATTTTGAATTATAAATGAGAAGCATGTCTAATATTTCAATGTTATCAAGATTATTTGCATAAAATGGAATATGTATAATGAGTATGGATGATTGATGCTAGGTGTAATTTTTTAAAAACTGTTTAGTTGCTCATCCCTGACTATATGTACCAGTTGATCATAATTTATCTTGTAAAACCTTGCATGTATTAAAATGCTCAGTATTCTTTATTCGATCATGCTTAGGAAGGGTTATTAGTAGGAATTGGTTGTGGACTTACTGGGTAACCATTGTTACTCACCCTTTCCTTCCTATTTTTTTTTAGTTTCAGCACTTACAGTTATCGAGACAGGCGCAGAGTCAGTAATTGAGGAGCATCTGGTCGGTCAGATCGACGATCAGAGTTTATTGCCTGGTGAGCACTAGGGCTACATCCGTTAGTGTTGTCAGTTTCATCCAGGATGTATGTAGTTTTTGGATTGAGAGTTTAGGCCTATGTTAGAGTGAGAGTGTTTTGGTAAGCCTGTATATTGATAAATCTTCCGCACTCTGATCTACTTACATGTTAGATGTATTTAGTCTTCCGCTGTTCATTTCCTGTATTTATATCTTTATATATAGGTTTTGTTATGGATTGGTTTATCAGGTTTGAGTTCCGTGAAACGCTGACATAAACAGAGGAGACCATACCGAAATTTCAAGGTGCCACCTAGTACCTTGAGGTTTGGCATTGGGATTTGTGTTAGCGTTTGGCGGGACGTCACAAATATTACGGGTCTAGTTTGAACGGTCTGGATTGGTTCGCCCACTTACCTGTTGGTTGGATTGATTAGAGTAACCCAGGAACACCCATAGTCGGTTCGAGTCGTGACTTATAGGAAAGTTCCTAGACTCTAAATTTACTTCGTGTAATGCAATTTATCTAGTCACCCTTGCTGAAGTACACCTATATACCTCTTGAGCATACTCAATTAGACGATACGTGGTGACTTGGTTTGATATACCGTATAGGTGATAATCTAAAACTCCAACCCATTTCTCTGAAGTCAAAAGCAGCCAATTTAATCCCTAGTTGAGAGGTGGCACATAATGCTCAGCAAGGGCCTTCTTAAATACCTCTCATCTAGAATAGACGTAGTCTATCCCCCTCGTACAATAGGGTACAACGGGACAGGATCTTGTTTAGGCACTGATTTTAATCAAGAAGTGCAATTGGTGAACTTGGATTATCTTTGATATACCATATAAGTACGAGTCTAGGGTTGTAGCTTTCATAAATGATTTAGCATCCCACGAGGGAACCGACCACGTACTAGTACTACGTTGGCAATCGAGACATGTGATTATGCGGCTTATAATAGGACAAAAGGTTCAGGTCGTCCCAGGATGGGTGCATCTATATACCTTTCAGAGTCACCTGATCAAACGGTACTGATGTCCTAGTTTTATATACCTTAAGGTACGTGACTGGAGTTGTGGTTTTCATGAATGACATCGCATCTCTGAAGAGACCGACCCACGCACTAGTGTCACGTTGGCTAGAAGGGACATGCAAGCGTGCAATGCAACAAAATAAACGTGCTAATGGTGTGTGCAAAGTAGGGTGGGGTGTGCCCGGGTATGGGCCAGATCAGATTATCACAATATGGATTTCAAATATTAAACAAAATATAAACAACATCCATAATATTCAATTTAAGATCAAAGCATGCACATCATAAAGATATATCAGATCATGGCATATCAAATGGGCAATCACAGAATATTCAATCAGATTTAACATTGAAACCGACATAGAATGAATAAAAATAATTTTTTATTATTTTATCTTTATAGTCCAATCAAAGATCATTTTGGGCGACCTTAAACAAGTTGAGATTTCAAAGAATATATTAAGTTAAGAATAGAATGATAATTGTCGAGATAATAAATTATGATCATTCTTATAAAAAATTTATTTCTTATTATTTTTTTAAAGAAAATAAATTGAATTTTATTTTGCTGAGCAACACCAAAAAACTTCTCTCTTACTTGAAGAAATTGATTTTTTTTAAAACGTTTTTTTTTAAAGAAATAAAGAAAAATTGAATTCAGTTTTAAAAAATAAATTGTTACCTTTTTTTTTTAAAGAGAAAAACCAAATATTGTTTAAAATAAAAAATTTTGAGACAAAGAGAAATTTTCTATTTTTTATTTAATTTTTATAATTTTTTTTTACGTTTTTTTAAAACAATTTTTTATAATTTTTTTAAAAACATTTTTTTATAATTTTTTTTTCATATTTTTTTAAACTTTTTTTTAAATTTTTTTAAAAACTTTTTTTAACATTTTTTTAAAAATTTTTTAAAAAAATTTACCATCAGAGATCAATGCATATACCCTAAAAAAAATTAAATAAAAAAACTAAAAAATAAAAATAAAAATAAATAAGTAAAATTTTTTTTTATTTAAAAAAAAAATCTTTATGATCTAACAACCTTCATTCCATTTTATCTCGTTATTTTCCTTTAAACCATTAGATTATTTGGGAGTCTCCCAAATCGACCTTTAATTGGGACCATAAAAAAAATCCAAGAATATGCTCTCCAAACTTTTATAGTCAATTTCAGCATCATCTCATCCTCAATTCATATGTCAATTTAAATATTTCATTATTTAGGGTCATCCAAAATGACCCTAGATTAAACCATACAAAAAATGATATGCCAAATCAAAGTATCTAAAATCGAACCAAAGGATATCAATAAAAGATAATACAAACCCAAAAAAGAATCCAAATAAAAATGGGTCAACATCCATTTTTCCACGTCATCATCTTCTCAATATCTTGCATTATTTAGGGTCATCCCAAACGATCCTAAATTGAATCATAGCAAATAATATTCCATAATAATATGCTAAAAATGATGCCGAGAGAATATAATACAATCTCAAAAATAAAAGAATCAAATAAACTAAAAATAAACAAAACAAATATAAGAAAAACTAGGTCTAAATGGTAATGTTTCCATACTTGGGGGTTTTCAAGTTTGATCCTCAATAATCCCCAGTGGAGTCGCCACTGAAAGCGCTCTCGATCCGCGGGGTGTGGGGATCCGCTTTTGATTTTTGAGATTTGGGAGTCGCCACCTAGTTTTTATGGTCTAGGAATCGAACATTAATTCTAAAAGGTAAATAATACTAATTTATGAAAGAAAATACGGGTCTAAGGATCACGTTACGGGGTTGGAAGGTGTTAGACACCAACCCCGCCCGACAGACGCTGGTCTCTAGTTTTTCTAAATAAAACTACATTGCTAAAAGACCTAAATAAATAATAAAAAAATAAGAATAAAAAATATCTAGATGATCACAGCGATAATTCCCTCAGAGTTGGCAAAGAGATTCCTTGTTTCGTTTCAGTTACTAGATCCACTTCGGATCTCCAAGATGAAGTATCTCCTCTTAGATCTTAGTGCTTCCTAATTTTTGATGGATTTCTGGGTGTTTTTGAAGGATTTTTAGGTGTTTTTTGAGCAAAAGTTGGGGTTTGAATGATAGGTAAGGGGTTAGGACTTCAAAATCAGGGTTTTGGGAAGGTTGGGGAGGCTTCTTGACCTACTTTTTTTAGAATTTTCTCTTGGATACAAAAATAAGTTGTAGAGACCCTTATTTATAGATTTTTTAAGAACTTTTTAGATACAGATAGAGTTAGATTATGTTTCTTTTAGATAGTTTTAGAATTTAATTATGTTTTTTTTTAGATAGTTTTAGAGTTTAATTAGAATTCTATTAGGGTTAGGGTTTGACTTTGGTCTTATTAGATTGATTAGAATTTTGACCTAAGTCTCACTTGACTGACTAGAATTTAGGGTTTTGACTTAAGTCTTACTTGATTGACTTGATTTTAGGATTTTGACTTAAGTCTAACTTAATTGACTAGATTTTAGGATTTTGACTTAAGTCTTACTTGATTGACTTGACTTAAAAAAATTTAATTTTAATTAGGATTTCACTTTACATTAATTAATGTTTTATTTATTAATTTCATAATTTTTAATTATTAAAATTATAAAATTACCATTTTACCCTTAGAGATGATTTTTTGCGTTTTAAGTCGTTTTTCAATGTTCCAGGATGTTTTAGAATCAATTTTTCATAAGGAATTCAATGGGAATATTGGTTTGTGTCATTTATGAAATTTTTTGTATGAAATGATCATTAACTTTATGAGGGGTATTTTTGTAATTTTGTTAAATTTTGTGAAAATTGACGAAATGATTTATTTAGTTTCGATTTATTGTTTTATGTGTTTGAAAGGGTTTTCCTAAGCGTAATGTAGGCTCTAGGAATGTTTTGAGATTAGGGGTATTTTGATAATTTGATCATTTTTAGTGATTTTTATCATGAAGCTTTTTTTTGTCTGAAAATGATGATTTTTAGGCTTTCGGTGTTATATTTTCCTAGCGTAGCGTGATTTCTACAATTTTTTTAGTTTGAGATACTTCATCTGAATTTCTGAAACATATTTAGTAACAGATAAAGCATTGGAATAATCATCCATCATTGGAAATCGTCTTGATCGGGTTGACAAGTTGATTAATCAGGCAAGCAAAAATGAGGTGTCTACACAAAGGTACTCTTGGTCAAGGTTTATTATTACCTTACACCAACAACCTTGCATTAAAAGCCTTTTGCGTTTCAAATTGGGGAGGTTGTCGTAGCACAAGGAGATCGGTTAGAGGATATTATATTTTTCTTGGGAATTCTCTCATCTCATGGAAATCCAAGAAACAAACCAATGTTTAAAGATCATCAGTAGAGGCTGAGTATCAAGTTATGGCAAACACATGTTTGGAGTTGACTTGGCTGCGCTATATATTACAAGACTTAAAAATTCTACAAATATCTCCTATACCATTGTTCTGCGACAATTAGGCAACTTTGCATATTGCAGCGAACCCCGTTTTTCATGAACGTACAAAGCACATTAAAATAGATTGTCACATAGTTTGAGAAAAATTACAAACTGGAATGATTAGTCGTTTCTACGTTCCCACACACTTCCAGTTGGTAGATGTATTTATAAAAGTCTTGGGGAAGGATCAATTTGTGACATTGCGTAACAAGTTGAGACTTCATGAAATCTACTCTCCAACTTGAAAGGGAGTATTAAGAAATATTATTATAATATATGTAATTGATTGACTTTCCTAAGTTAGTATAAGTTAGATCCTTGACATTCTAAAGATAATATAGGTGGATCGCATTTTCTTAGCCTTAGAAATAACATTGATTGATTCTTGTACATGGTTATATATTTTGTACTTTATTCATTAGTAATACACATCAAATTCAATTCAGTCAAATTCCTTTGTTTATTTTCTATACACACCATTTTTTTACATAGCAAAACACTATTAAAAAAAAAAAAAAAAAAAAGCTCAGTTTTATGTATATCCTCGATGAAAATTAGTATTGACAGGTGTTATCCTCAAACAGAACCCAACGAAAATAGCCCTTTGTTTATTCTTCTTCAACCCTAAACGAAGCATTACCAGAGAAGACAATGAAGGCCCTCTGTTCATTCATCTTCTTTGTTCTTTTCCGTCGAGATTTTCATTTTTCAGAGGTAAGTTTTTCGTTGCTGTTCGTCATCACTTTCTCCATTTTTCATATTTTAAATCGATTGAAAGAAGGGTTAATAGATGAATTTCATGAGATATATAACTCATTACTGGGTTTTCAAATTGATGACAAACCCTTTGAATCTCGTATGAGTTTTCAAACTGATGACAAACCCTTTTGACCCTCGTCTGGGTTTTTCAAATAGATGAAAAACCCTTTGATCCTCGTCTGAGATTTCAAAGTGATGACAAACACTTCGTCTCGAGTTTCAAACTGATGACAAATGATAGGACCTATTGTTAATATATAAATAACTCAATAGAATTTGAAATACAAAACAGAAATTAAACTAGCTAGTTATTCTTCTCTGCCTCTTCTCTGTAAGAGGCTCATAATTTATAAACTAAATGACTCAACTGATTCCTACTCTTCTCCTCAATAGAAGGAGTGAGTTACTAACTCAACAACCTCATTTGAAATCCAGGACTGACTCAACAACTTATCCCTCTTGATAGGAAGGAGTTGACTTAACTAAACTAAGAGAAATGTGGGGAAAACTTGTAGATCGTAACATTACACCCCTGTGGTTTAATCAACTTGTCCTCAAGTCATGAAATTTGGAAAATCGGCTACAAACTCGTCATAGACTTCCTAGGTTGCATCTTCTATTGATTGGCCTGTCCATTGGATGAGTTGCTTGGTAATTACTTTATTGTGGTGTTTGAAGATGCCACGATCCAAAATTTTTTCTGGTTGCCACCCTTGTGCTTCTATACCGACCATGGGAGGAATGGTTTGGCTTGTATTGATGGAGTTGCCCACCCATTTTTTGAGTAGAGATATATGAAAAATTGGGTGGATTCCTGATTCTGCTGGAAACGCAAGCTTGTATGCCACCTGGCCAATGTGACTAATGACTTGGAATGGCCCATAAAAACATGGGGCAAGTTTGTAATCCTTATGTTTTCGTAATGAGTATTGACTATATGGCTGGAGTTTAAGAAATACCCAACCGCCTACATCAAATTTTCGTTATGTGCGATGCTTGTTGACTTGCATTTTCATTCGATTTTGAGCTGAGAGGAGGTTCTCTTTTAACATTTGAAGTAGCTTCTCCCGATCTTGTAGTGTTGTATCAACCATACGAACATTTTTCGTACCTGGGATATATGTATCAATTTTTGGTGGAGTGCGACCATAGAAAACTTGGAAGGGGGACATTTGAAGTGAGCTATGGTACGAGGTGTTGTACCAAAATTCTGCCCAAGGTAACCACTTTGTCCACTGTTGGGGATGGTGTCTTGGAAAAAAATCTCAAATATTGTTTCACAGAATGGTTTACAACTTCAGTTTGACCATCAGATTGTGGATGATAGGCCGAGCTCTTACATAACTTTGTTCCTTGCATTTTGAAGAAGGCCTCCCAAAATTGACTTATGAAAATCGGGTCTTGATCACTAATAATTGACCTTGGCATGCCATATAATTTGGCGATGTCGTGAACAAATATTTCTGCCACACTTGATGCTGTGTAAGGATGGGCTAATGGTGAAAAGTGTGCATACTTACTGAATCGGTCAACTACCACCATGATTGAAGACATACGATCTGAGATTGGAAGACCATCGATAAAATCCATAGATATGTCAACCCAAACTTCGGACGAAATAGGCAAGGGTTGCAATAAACCGGGCGGAGCCATTGTTTCAACTTTAGTATGTTGGCAAACATCACATTCAGCTACAAACTTCTTTGTTGCTTGCTTGAGTCCCTTCCAATAAAAATTTATAGAAACTCTTTTGTAAGTAGGAAGGATCCCAGAATGACCCCCAATTGGACTAGTATGGAATTCTTGTAGGATTTTGGTGCACCATGGTGAGGATGATGGAAGTACTATCCTCCCTTTGTAACGAAGAATGCCATTTTGTATAGAATAGTGTGGAACTAAAGAAGAGTTTTGGAGCACCTGTTGAACAACTTTGTTTAAGCTATCATCTTTGGAGTATTCATCAAGAATTTCTTGCATGGGGGTGAAAAGTGGAGTGGATAGGGCCAGCAACTTTGGTTCTTGTTGTATGCGTGAAAAGGCATCAGCAACATTATTTTCTTTGCCTTGTCTGTAGATTATTTCGTAGTCATACCTAAGGAGTTTTGTAAGCCATTTTTGTTGCTCCAACGTTGTTAATCTTTGTTCCATGAAATACTTCAATGTGCGATGGTCAGTAATAACCTTAAAATGTCTTCCCAATAGATAAGGACGTCATTTTGATATGACAAATACTATTGCAAGCATTTCCTTATCATAGATCGAAAGCTTCATATGTTTTTCAGCCAAGGCTTTATTAAGATAAGCCAATGGTTGACCCCTTTGTGTGAGTACCGCACCAATACCAGCTCCTGACGCATCACATTTGATGATAAACTCTTTTGAGAAGTCTGGTAATGCTAATGCCGAGGTAGTAGATAGAGCTTCTTTGAGAGTTTCAAAAGCTATTTCTGCCTCGAGTGACCAACTGAATGAATCCTTCCGTAGCATATGAGTTAAAGGTGCAGTAATCTTGGCATAATCCTTGACAAACTTTCTATAGTAGCCAGTGAGTCTCAAAAAACCCCGCAATGCCTTGAGAGTAGATGGTTTAGGCCAGTGCTTCATGGCTTCAATTTTAGAAGGATCCACCTATACTCCTGTGGCTGAAATTACATGACCAAGGTATTCCACTGATGATTGTGCAAATGCGCATTTTTCTTTTTTCACAAATAATTGATGCTGATGCAATGATTGAAATACCTTATTGAGATGATCCAAATGCTCTTGCAAGCTTTTGCTGTAGACGAGGATGTCATCAAAAAATACCAACACAAATCGTCGAAGAAAAGGTCGAAAAACCTCATTCATCAAGCTTTGAAATGTTGCTGGAGCATTGGATAGTCCAAAAGGCATTATAAGAAACTCATAATGGCCTTCATGAGTACGAAAATTAGTTTTTGGGATATCCGCTTCAGTCACCCTTATCTGGTGGTAACCAGATCGCAGATCTAGCTTTGAGAACACCGCAACTCCATGTAGCTCATCTAACATTTCGTCAATAACTGATATCAGATATTTATCCTTTATCGTGAATTTATTGAGAGCACGGTAATCCACACACATCCGCCAATTTCCATCTTTCTTTTTGACTAAAAGAATAGGAGATGAAAATAGACTTGTACTAGGCCGAAAAATACTCGAGTCACACATTTCTTGAACTAATTTTTCAAATTCATTTTTTTGGAAATGCAGGTATCGATACGGTCTCACATTTGGTGGTGTGCTGCCTGGTAATAATGGTATTTGGTGATCTTGCTTTCTACTTGGAGGTAACCCACGCGGTTGCTCAGGTATGGTTGTGTACTTTTGAAGCAAGGAAGACACCTCGGAATCATGAATCTGTTGTGAGATAGGTTGTAAGTGTATGAGATGGATGTAGAACCCAAGCCTTTGTTGTAACATGAGTTGGTGAAACTCACTTGAGTCCTTAACTGTACCAACAAAAGGGTTTAGTCTAGTCAGAAGGATTTGTTGCTTGTTTTGATAGAACATCATCTTCATTTGGTTGAAGTCCCAAGAGATAATTTCAAGTGACCGTAACCATTTAGCTCCAAACACAGTATCATAACCACATACCGGTAGTAAGAAAAAATCTGGATAAAATGTATGTTCTTGTAATGTTAGCATCACATGATTGTAACGCCCAGGACTTTGTTCTTTAGAACCATTGGCCACTGTAACAGATATAGGTTCTGAGTGTGTTATCTTTAATCCACAACGTTTTGCAATCTTAGGATGGAGAAAGTTGTGAGTTGCATCGAAATCAACCAAAATCATTAGAGAGTGTCATTTGATTTGTCCCAAGAAACACATTGTTTCTAGATGTTTGGTACCACACAAGGCATGAAGAGAGATGTCCATGGGTGGCTCCTCTTCATTGTCACCTTCAGATGTTTCAATGGGGGCAACACTATCATCAGCCTCCAGTAACAGCAATTGAGGCTTTTTATATCGATGACCAGGGCGGTACTACTCGTCACAATTGAAACAAAGGTTTTTGGCCCTTCTTTCTTGCTACTCGACAATGGTAAGACGTCGAACTCCTGATGGAATGGTGGCTGAAGTGGAAAGATTAGGAGTAGTCTACTTAGATGGTGGGTTTGGAAGTGGTGGTGAAGGTATTTGAGGATGTGATGTTCGTTGAAAGGCGTCCTATTGGACTGTCGTTTAGATACAACACAGACTATAACATTGGTGGCCTCTTCTTGTTGTTTAGCTATTGTGTATGCATTTATCAATGTGGGAGGATTCATCAACTTCACACTAGCTCGAATGTCCTCATGTAAGCCAGAGATGAAACAACGAATAAGAAAGGGCTCCGGTAAAATAAGACTTCGATTGCAAGTCGTTCAAACTTGGCTTGGTAGTCTCTGATAGTAGTTGTTTGGCGTAGTTTAGCTAATGACCCTTCAGGGTCATCATCTTCTGTCGAATCAAACCGAGAGGACAAGACTCTGCTGAACTCGATCCAAGTTGGTCGCCCCTTCGTTTTTGCCAGCCACTGGTACCAAGGAATGGCATCACCAAGTAAGTGAGCTGCTGCTATGTCCACCATGTGTTCTTCAAGACTACTATTCAATCTTGGAATTGTTGTGCTCGAAAAACCCAGTCTTCCGAGTTAGTGCCGTCAAAAGTAGGGAAATCCAATCGTAGGGGTCGTCCTTAAAAGCCATTGAAGGTAGGTTGATGTTGGCATGGTGGTTGTAGGGGCATTTGAAGGGAAGGATCAACTTGTGGAGGAAATTTGGGGTGTTGAAAAAAATTGTTGAAATTGGTTTGGATTGAGATAACAGCTTCCGTGAGTTCTACCACTTTAGTGCTTAATCGACAATTTCTTTCTTGCTGGTTTCTATTTCGTCTCTAAACTCAATGGTCTGATTGGGAACTGCTTTTGCGAAGCCAGGTGGTGGTGGTGTCGTTGCTGCCATGGTCGCAAGATCAATGTTCTGATACCAAAATGATAGGAACTGTTGCTAATATATAAATAACTCAACAGAATTCGAAATACAAAACAGAAATTAAACTAGCTAGTTATTCTTCTCTGCCTCTTCTCTGTAAGAGGTTCAGAATTTATAAACTAAATGACTCAACTGATTCCTACTCTTCTCCTCAATAGAAGGAGTAAGTTACTAACTCAACAACCTCATCTGAAATCCAGGATTGACTCAACAACTTATCCCTCCTGATAGGAAGGAGTTGATTCAACTAAACTAAGAGAAATGTGGGGAAAACTTGTAGATCGTAACATTACCCTTTGATCCTTTTGTGGGTTTTCAAACTTTTGACAAATCCCGTCGAATTCTGAAAGTGGTGGGTTTTCAAACTGATGACAAACCCATGATCACATTTTTATCTTTTTTTTCATCTTCTTTAATTTATTTTAATGGGTTTGAGTTGAAAACCAAAGATTTTGGATGCTTTCTTCATGAATTCAGAACTTTGGGTTTGAAATCATGTTTGTGCTCATGAATTTTGGTTGTAATTGTTGCATTGTTCACTTGGTTTGCATTTTTTTAAATTAAATTATATTTTCACCTTCACTCTTAAGAGATTTATTTGTTGGGTTAATTGAGTGGTGTGAATAATACTTGTGATATGGATTCTTTTATATATAATCTAATTTTTTACATAAATTTCTACATAATAAAGGTATTTTTTATGTGTTTGTTCTTCCTCCATTAATCCTCCATTAATCTAGTACATAAAGTCTGATTTTTTATGTTAATTTGCTTCGTATTTTTGATAATTTCTGATATGTGCTCGCAATATTTATGATATGTGATGTAATGGGTAACTTTACATATGGTTTGGGTGAGCTTTTAGTTGGGGGTTGATGATGGGTTCCTTTATATATGAGTTTGGGTGACTTTTTACTTGGGGGGTGAGTTGTAGTTGGGTGATTTAAGTTATTTTTATTTCATTTCAAGATGTCATCTCAACCATCAAACATGTAGAGGGGCAAACAAGTTGCAACACCATACGACATTAGTAAAGCAGATTGCACCCTAATTTACATAAGAGCTTTGTTGAAATATGTGTTGGAACAGTTACATAGGATCGTAGGAATGGATCAAGCCTAGAAAAATTAGGATGGAAGTTCGTTCGATCAAATTTTTTGGAGAGAACAAAAGTTTCTTTCAATAAAAAATTTCTTAAAAAAAAAAAAAAAAAATACAGAAAAGGGACAATTGGCGAAGAATTTGCCAAAAAAATATATGAGAGAATAGTGTAGACACCTCTATTTGAACGGGCCACTTCTCGAAAGGGCCCAAAAACATCGATTTTCCAAATAAATGGGCCAACGGGCCTTAAAGGCCCAAGTCATTGAAAAGTGACATTTTTACCAAACCGAGGCCCCTAAGACCTCTCAATGGTTTAGGAGGCCCACCAAAAGGACTCGGCCTACCTTACGCTTTCCCAATATTCACCGCTCCGCTTCCAAAATCAAAAACGCCAAATTTTTGATAAATTTCACCAACGGGCCTAAAAAGTCCGATTCGCCAACACGTGGCATTTTTGATCAAACTAATGATTACAAAAATCTAAAAAAATTAAGAAATTAAAAATGTGAGACTTGGGATGTCTACCCCTTCTTTACTACCACCGCTCCGCCTCCGAATCCGTAAAAACCATAGGCCCACCTAAGGCCCACAAGCCCTCAACACTTTCCTAAATCAATTTCTCACCTTACCCCTAACCTAAAATCAATCCACATCAACCAAAATCTAAAACCAACCTATACCCTCAAAATCCATTCCAAAATAACCCCCAACCAATTCCTAAAATCCAAAACCATTTCATAACCCAAGCCTCTAAGCCCAAATCCATATCCAATTCATATCCAACCCACAACCCTAACCCATCAACCACTACCCACATCAACCAATCACCATCTTGATAATCAAAGATGACACATGTCATCACCCCATCTCACCTCCCTCACCCAACTACCTACCCCATTAATTTGCTTTAAATCGCATCTACCCACACATCAACCCATCACCTTTTCTCTCAAATCAAACACATCTACCCACACCCCTAACCTATACCTCCCCTAATCTACCCTCATCATTCCCTACAAAACCCACATCTACAACCTAAACCTACACATCCTCTCAAGTCAAACACTCAACCTCTCCCATCAACCTATCCCAACCCTTCATTTCCACCCACTTTAACACATGGCATAATCTCCCTCACCCTCCCAAAATATCATCAACCACCTCTTTAAATCCTCCATTCTCTTAAATCAAATACCATTTAATCACAACCACCATCTTAAACTCACCTTACCAAACACTCCACCCAAATGGGTTGGGTAGGATCCAAACCATTTGGGTAAAAACTCACCCATTTAACCCCCCTTTCCTAAATACCCTCCAATCTCCTCTAAATTACACTCACTTCTCTCTCAAACTCATAACCATTCTACCATTTTTCTTCACTTCACCCCATTATATCCCTAAAATAACTCCTCAACATCTATAAATACCCTCCCCCTCTTCCCAAAAATTGCTCCCAACTTCTCATTACAAAATTTCTCCCCAACACTCTCTCTACTAACAACCATCACCAATTCTCACCAAGTTTACCAACTCTCTCACACAAATCCTCCACAAGTCTCACTAAAAAAAAGAAAAACAAAAGAAATCCCTACTCTCTCTAATCACCTCTTCCCATTCTCATACTCTCATATTATACTAAGGACTCAAGAAGACTCGAAGAAAAAGAAGCAAAGAAGAAAGAAGATACAAGGTGGGTTCATGGCAACCCCCCCTCTCTCTCTCTCTACCCTCTCCTCCTCCCTCTTCTATTATCCCCTCCCCTCTTTTCAAGGCAAAGGTTTATAATGATCATCCCCTTCAATGGGATGATCTTATAATCAAGCCAAAAATAAATCCCTACTTAGGGTACACATTATCAACACGTGGCACATCATTTTATTTATTATATTTTTGATTAAAATGACCGAGTTGAGTTGAGGTTACCACTATTTAGTGGGGAGAAAAGGGTGCCTAACACCTTCCCTTTTCTCCAACCGAGTCGCTTACCCCGAATCTCAAGGTTCAATTAGTTCCTATCCATCGAAAGTCACTAAACGCCAAAATGTCACATTTTCTAAAAAATGCACATCGGGTGACCATTCACACCCACTTACAAAAATGAATGGTGGCGACTCCAAACCATTGTAGATGTGGTCATCGTAATGATGAAATCCCGTGTCTACAGCTTGGCGACTCCACTGGGGACCAAAGGCTCTACCCTCGTGTCAACTCGGTTATTTTGGAAAAAAAAAGAAAGGTTTCAATTTTTTTTATTTTTATTTTATTTTGCAAGCTAACAATACTTGTTGTGTTTGTTGTATTTATTTTTTAGGTAGGTTTCCTTTATTTATTTACTCACTTGAAAAAAAAAAAACAAAAAAATCCGATTTTCACTTTATTTCTCCGATTATGTCCTTTTAAGCATGCGTATCATCATACAAATGAAATTTTTTTTTTATTTTTTGGCCCAAGCCAAAAACCAGAGGCAATGTGCCTCAAAATGGGTATAAAAAAATAAAAAAATAAAAAAAAATAAAAAAAAAGTCGTTTTTCTTTTTTTTGGCCGAATGGACAGTCAAACTTAAATGATCATAACTTTCTCGTCCGATCTCCGATTAGCTATTAGTGCATATCGATTTGGGGTAGAAAGATTTTTTCTACCAAATGTGACAAAGTCAGCAACATTTTGACAAGTCAGAATCGATTTTTGAGCTCATTTACTATCGTTTACGCTATCATTTCCGTTTGACGTCTCGTCGCGATACAAAATGAGTAGGAAAAAAAGAGCATAAAAAAGAAAAAAAATTTGGCCCAAGCCAAAAATCAGAGGCAATGTGCCTCAAAATGAGCACAAAAATTTTTTTATTAAAAAAAAAATTAATTAAAAAAAAATTAATTAAATAAGAAATTTTTTTTTTTGTTCAACTTGTTCCTTACATCAGTCTTGGAAACTTTCCTTTTGAAACTTATTTTTATTTTAAGTTTTAAAGCTTCAAAAGATCAAACGGATCATCTTTTCAAACTCAGGGCGTACCGCTCACCACTTTTTGATTGATCAAAATGAAAATTCAAGGTGATCATTGGTTGGACTATAATAAAAAAAGAGAAGTCCTTTTATGATTACTTCATTCGTAAAATTGAAAAAAAAAATTGATTGGTTGATGCTTAACTATGAATGTGCAACCCTTATGGACAAATTATCTAAAAAGCTATGATCTGGCCAACGGGCCCACTCATCTGAAAAATGCCCCGGGCGCACCCTATCCTATTTGCACACACCACTAGCACGTTTACATTACTGTATTGCACGCTTGCATGTCCCTAATAGCCAACGTGGCACTAGTGCGTGGCCCGGTCTCCTCGGAGATGCGACGTCATTCATGAAAACCACAACTCCAATCACGTACCATAAGGTATATAAAACTGGGGCATCAATACCGTTTGATCAGGTGATTCTGAAAGGTATATTGATACACCCATGTTGGAGCGACCTGAGCCTTAGTACTAGTACGTGGTCGGTCCCCTCGCGGGATGCGAAAACCATTTATGAAAGCTATAATTCCTGACTCGTACCTGTAGGTATATAAAAGATAATCCAAGTACATCAATTGCACTTCTTGGTCAAAACCAGTGCCTAAGCAAGATCCTGCCCCGCTGTACCCTACTGTACGAGGGGGATAGACTACGTCTATTCTAGACGAGAGGTACTTAAGTGGGCCCTTGCTCAGCATCGTGCGCCACCTCTCAACTGGGGATCAAACTGGCTGCTTTTGGCTTCAGAGAAGTGAATTGAAGTTTTAGATTATCACCTATACGGTATATCAAACCAAGTCACCACGTACCGTCTGATTGAGTACGCTTGAGAGGTATATAGGTGTGCTTGGGCAAGAGTGGCCAGATAAAAATGCATTGCAGTAGTAAGCTTAGAGTCTAGAAGCCTTCCCTGTAAGTCACGACTCGAACTCATCGCGGGTGTTCCCGGGTTGTTGAATGAAACCTGATGATTGATGTATGTGAATGATGTGAATAATGAGATCAAAGTGTATGATTGTCCTCAAGGGTCAAAATTTTGTTTTCAGAAATTAAAATGGGTACACCGACCCAATAAAGAATCCATTTTTTGGAAAAATTCAATAATGACCCAGTCCATCTCGATCCAATGATCATGATAGGCCGGGCCATTTAAATCAAAATGAAAATCAAATTTTCAAAAAAGAAAAGTGTTTTCAAGAAAGTGTTTTCCATAAGAACAAAGATTTTCAGGAGGAAAGTAAATTTACATTGACCTTGGAAATGTACTGAACTATTCTCTTGTGTCAACTCAGGATGCTGGCTGCAGGCAATAATCCAATCGACCAATTGGTCAAAACAACCATCACGGGGATGCACATCGTAGAGAAATTCAACTTTGCAAAATTCATGTTGAGATGCGCTCTGTACTTCCACGAGTTTGAGATAGATTGGAACCTTTTGCACGCTATGGCTAAGCGTTGGAATCCTTATCTTCACATCTTCCACATTGGGCATATGCACTTGTGTCCTACCCATGAAGACTATTGTGGCATCATGGGGATATCTACTTCAGGTCCTCTAGTCAGGCCTTCATTGAAGACAGGATATTCTGGTGACCTCGCCACAGGCCTAAACATTTCAAAGGAAGAAGCCAAGGCCTTAGTCCGTAACGGGAGATTGGATTTAGTACCCTTATTGAGTCCATACCACTCCCGCAGTCATCCCATCAATGTAAAACCAGAAGCTTGGAGAGCCACTAGAGACTATCGATTGTGTTTAGGGATCTTAGCCCAATACATACTGACCTCCAAAAGTGAGGGTCAAACTGTTCCTGAGTCTTTCATAGACATAGCTTCCCAGCTCTCTAGAAAAGCCAATCCCGTACCTCTTATTCTAGCTGAAACCTTCTCAGGTTTGGATGCCATAAAAAATGGTGAGGGAAGGGATTTCAAAGGAAGCCCTCACCTACTTTATATGTGGCTCTGCGACCGTCTCAAAATTGTGGACATTCCTTCAACCCTCGAGTATAGGCCAGAGCACTTTTCCAAGAGAAACATGTTAGTGCGTCACAACTCAGTCAAGGCTTGGGGCAAATGGTTGGATTCTCGTCTTGCACGTCATATTGGTTTGAGATGCCCTTGGTGGATGACGGACTACCCTGTTTTAGGTACCAAAGGATCCTATTATGTCCGTTTGATCGGACTGGATGAGACATCTTTTTACCAACCTGCTTTGATCCCAGAACAGTATGGAGTACCTATAGAGTTTTCGCTACCTCAACAAAACAATTCTTTTCTCCCGAACCATTGACTGAAAAGTTAGTGCATCTCATTGAGAAGGCTTGGAACAAGCGCACCTTAGGGTATCCAGATGGACCAGCAGAGTTCAAAGAGTCAGTCGTTAGAACTAAAAGAAGCAAGCCTAATTGTCCCAGCAATCCTGATGACGATCAAAACAAATCCAAGCGTCCATGTAAAAGAATGTAAAAAGAGTTATTTGAAAGTTGTAATTCAATGAAAATCCTATTTGTCAAACAATTTTCAATAGTTCAATGAAATTTCTTTCAGTTTATTTGTGGATAATCATGGCATAAATGAATTGTTTAATGGGTTGGTGTACAAAATTCAAAATGTAATCTTCTTTTTCAAAATGTCTTACCGACTCCGTGTCGATGCCAGCTCCGTGCTGATGTAATCATTTTAAAATTTACCGACTCCGTGTCGATGCCAGCTCCGTGCTGATGTAATCATTTTTAAATTTTACCGACTCCGTGTCGATGCCAGCTCCGTGCTGATGTAATCACTTTTAATTTTACCGACTCCGTGTCGATGCCAGCTCCGACTGATGTAATTCTTTTTCAAAATTTTTTACCGACTCCGTGTCGATGCCAGCTCTGTCTGATGAATTCTTTTTAAAATGCTTTACCGACTCCGTGTCGATGCCAGCTCCGCTGATGTAATTCTTTTTCAAAATCCTTTTACCGACTCCGTGTCGATGCCAGCTCCGTGCTGATGAAATCGTTTTTTAATTTTACCGACTCCGTGTCGATGCCACTCCGTGCTGATGTAATCACTTTTTTAATTTTACCGACTCCGTGTCGATGCCAGCTCCGTGCTGATGAAATCACATTTTCAAAATTTTACCGACTCCGTGTCGATGCCAGCTCCGTGCTGATGAAATTTCTTTTCAAAATGCTTCACCGACTCCGTGTCGATGCCAGCTCCGTGCTGATGAAATTTCACTTTTTCAAAATGCTTTACCGACTCCGTGTCGATGCCAGCTCCGTGCTGATGAAATCGTTTTT
Source organism: Akebia trifoliata (assembly GCF_017979445.1). NCBI lineage: Eukaryota > Viridiplantae > Streptophyta > Magnoliopsida > Ranunculales > Lardizabalaceae > Akebia > Akebia trifoliata. The sequence continues at coordinate 129,124 of NW_028237151.1, read as the reverse complement.
AAATTTTACCGACTCCGTGTCGATGCCAGCTCCGTGCTGATGAAATTTCTTTTTCAAAAATGTTTCCCGACTCCGTGTCGATGCCAGCTCCGTGCTGATGAAACTACATTTTTCAAAATGTTTTCCCGACTCCGTGTCGATGCCACTCTGTGTTGATGTAATTCTTTTTCAAAATATTTTGCTAGTCCCGTGTTAATGCCAACTTCGCGTTAATGTCGGCTCCAAACCAAAGAACTCTTTTCTTTAAAACTCGTTCGCTTTAAAAAAATAACTTTTACCCGACCTAATAAAATGTCAGGCATTTTTCTTTTTGTAAACAAGATAGTAATGCTTGGTCTTCTGTACCCAAAGGTGGCCAAACGAAAGAAGTACAAACAACCTGAGAAGCCTCCGTATTTCCTTCGATCTACATCAACTATGAGCAACTCAGAGGACCCACAACCTGCGACAAGTGAACTTGCTGAAGCTAATGCAATGATAGCGAAGTTAATAGAAACAACGAAAAGACAAGAACAAATGTTGATGGCTGTTTTTAGTAATACTAACTTCCTACAAGCGCAAGCCGCTCAGCACCAAGCATCTGGATCAAATCCGGAACCCCTTGAACAGACACGACCAGATCAACAGACCACCACACCTCCTACGGTGCCAATGTATCAGGGCCCTCCACTTTACATCCCACAGAATCAACCACCTCCGGTGGTAATCCCAGATGATGAGTGTGACTTCAGGGTGCCTGAGGCCAAAAATGCCACTGATAACAAAATGGCCCAGCAGATAGAGTCTCTCCAAGAAGAAATGAGACGGAATGAAGGGTACAAATACTTTAGGAGGGACAAGATTCAGGGACCTTTGCTTTTATCCTAATGCACAGTTGCCGGCCAAGTTCAAATGTCCGGAGTTTGAGAAGTACAATGGGGTGGGGTGTCCTCTGTCACATCTAAAACTATACTGCGGATCCATGTGCCAATACGGCGAAGGATGACAGGCTATGGTGCAGTTGTTTCAAAGAAGCTTGACAGGGCCAGCACTCAAATGGTTTTCCGGATTGGACCATACGCTTATCAAAAGTTGGCAAGACTTGGCTGAAATGTTCTGGCATAATTATCGGTTCAACACAGATGTAGGTCTGGATCGAAATGATATGGCCAAGATGACTAGAAAGCAAAGGGAAACAGTAAAAGAGTACGCCCAGAGATGGCGGGAGTCTGCTTCACAAGTGAGGCCTGCAATGACTGAACAAGAGATGAACACCACGTTCATCTCAACACTAGGGCATGCCTTTTATACTCATCTGGTTGGACACACCACAGGCACCTTCTCAAATTTAGTTCAAGTGGCAGACCGGGTCGAGGACGGGATCCGGACTGGTTTAATATTTGACTTCACAGCCCTAAGTGCAGCGGCAGGGACATCGGCACAAAAGAAGTTCGTGCCTTTTGTCAAAAAGAAAGAGGAAACTCAAGTCAACAATGTACAACCCAGCCAACCTCTTTTCATTCAGCACCAGTTCAGAGGCCGCAGGCACCACAAGTCCCTTGGGCGCCAGTACCTCGAGCTGCTTGGGCTCCAGCACCGCAGAATCCTTTTCAGACAGTTCCTCTGCAAGCACAACCAGCACCACAGTATGGGCAAAACCAGCAGGCACGACCTAACAGGGTAAACAGAGTGTTTACCAGATTGCCCATGACACTATCAGAATTACTGCCACTCTTACTCAGAGGAGAATATCTGGTAAAACGTCCACCAAATCCTGAGGCTGCAAAAGGGCCAGGGTACAACCCTAACCTGCTTTGTGAATTCCACATGGGTGCACCAGGGCACTCCACAGATCAATGCTGGCAGCTCAAGCATCAAGTACAGAACCTGATCGATAAAAAGGCTCTCATCCTAGATGGGCCTGCCAACCCACCCCAACAACAGAACATCAACCAAAACCCCCTACCTACTCACAATGGAGAGGGGAGTGGGCACAGGGTAAATGTTGTCTGTGGAGAACTCGACTTCAATCCCTCAGATTTAATAGCGCCTATCGGGTCCAAAATCAGGGTTTACCTAACTCAGGGATCAGAAGCACCAACAATCAGCACAGTCAACCACCACACAACAAGCTCACCTCAAAATTCACTACCACCACTCAGGTTGGCCGACCTCACCATCCATCCCACTCATCAAAATACTACTATCCGACCGCCTTTAGTTATATCTTATGGATCACCAAACCACCAAAACTCTGCCCGACCTCCTCTTGTTATCCCCTACATACTGCCAAATGCTCAAGGATCAACCCGACCCCCTCTCCACATACCATACACCGCATCTTCACGTCCACCACTCATCCTCCCATACACTCCATCAACTGCTCCTACTACCGTTTCATCCAAATCATCGCCACCACCCCTTATTCTTAATGTAAAACCCGAGCCGCCTCCCATGACCATACACTCACCCAAACCATTCCCCTATAACTCTATCCAGGCAGTTCCCTGGAGTTACGAGACAACCATCACCACAACCTCCGGGGTTGAAACCATGAAGAAAGCAATGGTGGCCGACATTGGGCATATGACAAGGGCAGGGCGATACAAAAAAATATCAAAAAAGGGGGTAAGCATCAAGGAAGAGACTGAAGAAACAGCAAAAGGCATGACGGATGAAGAGAAAAGAAAAGTAAAAGGAAAGGATAAAATGAACGAGAGTGAACAGAAAGAAGAGAAGGCGAAAGTGACGGATAAGGAAGCTGCAGACTTTATTAAACTCATTCTCAAGAGTGAGCATAATATAGTAGACAGATTGAACAAACAGCCGGCTCAAATCAGTATCCTGGGTCTGATGCAAAAGTCAGAAGAATACCAAGAGGCATTACTGAGAGTTTTGGGAAAATCGCATGTACCTACAACTACCTCACCCGCACAACTAGAACAGACGATTAGCCAGATAATGGCCCCCAATCCCATTATTTTCACTGAAGATGAATTTGTGCCTGGAGGAACGGGCCACGTCAAGCCACTAAACATCATGGTCATATGCAAGGGCATGATGGTTGCTAGGGTGCTGATTGATAACGGCTCAGCGCTTAATGTTTGTCCGCTTGAGACCTTCCGGAAACTCAACGCTGATTGGTCACATGTCAAGCCAAACAACAAAGTTGTCCGAGGCTTTGACAGTTCGAGAAGGGATTCTCTAGGAGAAGTGGATCTACCTGTCACAATAGGCCCATGTACATTCGAAGTAACGTTTGAAGTCATGGAAATACCAACAACCTTCAACTTACTGCTGGGCAGGCCATGGATCCATATTGCCGGGGCAGTACCGTCCTCTCTACACCAAAGAGTCAAGTTCATCATGGGGCAGAGAATGATATCAGTGTTGGCAGAAAATCTTATCCCGGCTGGAAGAGCTCCGGATGTGCCATTTATCGACATTGAGATGACGAAGGACAAAACACTATATCACTCTTATCAATTCGCCGCTGTCAATCATATTGAAAAGGGGCAGGAGAAGGTAAAAGCAAAACTATCCAGACCAAATCTGATGGTTGGTCGGGTTATGAAAAGGGCAGGTTATCGACCCAAGCAAGGGTTGGGACCAGGAGGAAGAGGGAGAACTAAGCCGATCGAAGTCAAAAAGCATACTCCTTATTTTGGTCTAGGGTTTAGGCCCACAAAGAGGGATATTGCAGAAATGAATGACAAGAAAAAGGAGCTCCGGCTAGCAAGAAAGCAAAATCGTGATCCGAACATCTGGAATCTGGGCCGAGTCCCTCACATCAATGTTAGCTTCCCAAAATCCCATATCAGACCTGACGACCTATCAGAACTGCCATCAGCAAAGAAGCCAAAAATGGTAAATCCTAAACCAGTGCACCCAATCGTAGAGTCCCAATTATCCTTTGAAGAAGGCATTGATGTTCTATTCAATGGGGATTCCGATGAAAGTCCATCAGAGATTGTTCCAAAACCAACCAAGGTGGAAATCACTACTAGCCAAGGGAACAAATCACCCTTTCCAACGGGCATTGACTGGGCATCAGTCGTCATCCCACCGAGTTTGGGAGGGACTATGCCCCCATCTGACAAAAATCAATCGGAGATCATGGTTATCTCCGAACCACCAACCAAATCACCCAACACATCACTTTCGCACCTCATCGCCCCCTCAGAGAAGGTGAAATTCTGAACAATTGGGAGGAATTCCCATTGACTCTTAAGGCTGTTGAGGCCTCCAAAAAAAATACCGTTAAACGAATCTAGTTTGCCCGAGGATCATAACGAGCCCTCGTCCTCGGGTAAAGACTGTTTTGAGGGCTCCCTATCTTTATTAACGAATTCGCATGATTGTTCTTCTTATTTCAGGTATTCGAAAAGTAACAAAAAAAAAATAAATATTCCTCAAAAAGTAAAAAAATCAAAAATTTCTCAAAAGTCAAAAAAATAAAAAACTTTCAAAATTACAAAAAAATAGATATTTTTCAAAAGTCAAAAAAAGAGTTTTCAAGGGATATGTCTCAATCGAATGAGTACCTAGATAAAACAGAATTTGAAAGGGACGAGTATGATTTCAATCTTGAATTCGACTTTGACCTCATGGGGATCGAAGAAGAGTCTGAGGACGAAATGGAGTACCCGCCTAAAGAAATCAAAGACTTGGTAGAACGTCACGAGAAAGGTATTCAGCCAAATATAGAGGATACAGATTCAATCAATCTTGGTACCGAAGAGGACCCACGAATTGTCAAGATCGGAGCCTTATTAACGTCACAACAAAAGGAAGAAATGATCAAACTCTTACAAGATTATCAAGATGTCTTCGCATGGTCGTACAGGGATATGCCGGGATTGGACACAGATCTTGTCGTGCACAAGCTACCAATTGCCTCCGGAAGTAAGCCGATTAAGCAGAAATTGAGAAGATTAAAGCCAGAATGGACTCTCAAGGTCAAGGACGAAGTCATGAAACAGTTCGAAGCCGGATTTCTTGCAGTCTCTACGTACCCTGAGTGGTTGGCTAATGTCGTCCCAGTACCCAAGAAAGATGGGAAGGTACGCATGTGTGTTGACTATCGGGACCTAAACAAGGCCAGTCCTAAGGATGATTTCCCACTTCCACACATCGACACTCTAGTCGATAGTACAGCAGGGCATGGCATGTTCTCGTTCATGGACGGCTTTTCAGGCTATAACCAAATAAAAATGGCGGAAGAAGACTAGGAAAAGACTGCATTTATCATGCCATGGGGTACTTTTCACTACAAAGTCATGCCATTCGGGCTGTAGAACGCAGGGGCGACTTACCAACGGGCAATGACCGCACTATTCCACGATATGATCCACAAGGAAATGGAAGTCTACGTAGACGACATGATTGCTAAATCCAGCATTGAATAAGATCATCTGGTAAATCTAAAGAAGTTGTTCGACAGGCTGAGGAAATACAGTTTAAGGCTAAATCTGTAAAAATGTGTATTCGGGGCAACATCGGCAAACTACTGGGTTTCATCGTTAGCAGAAGAGGCATCGAGATAGATCCGACAAAAACCAAGTATATCCTCGAGATGAAAGCACCCGTTTCAGAGAGAGATGTTCGGGCATTCTTGGGGAGGATACAGTATATTAGCCGTTTCATTGCTCAGCTTACGCCTATCTGTGAGCCAGTCTTCAAGCTACTAAGGAAAGACACGCCAAAGAAGTGGAACAAGGACTGTCAGGAAGCGTTCGACAAGATTAAGCAATATCTGCTCAATCCACCAGTCCTAGTCCCTCCTACTCTAGGGCGACCTTTGCTGATGTACATCTCGGTACAAGAAACGTCAATAGGGTGTGTGCTAGGACAACACGATGAATCAGGACGGAAAGAACAAGCCATTTACTATCTCAACAAGAAATTTACCGAGTATGAAGCAAAATATTCAACACTTGAGAAGACTTGCTGCGCATTAGTCTGGGCATCTCAACGACTACGCCACTATCTGCTTAGTTACTCAACTATACTTACTGCTAGAATGGACCCCCTGAAGTATCTTTTCGAGAAACCAGCATTAACAGGTCGCACTGCAAAATGGAAACTATTGTTATCTGAGTTTGACATCACCTATGTCACTCAAAAAGCCATCAAAGGGCAAGCAATCGCCGACCACCTAGCCGAGCACCCGTTGCCTGACTACGAGCCATTAAAGATGAACTTTCTTGACGAAGCCATATTGATCACTGAGGTTGAAGACGATAATGATGAACCAGGCTGGAAAATGTACTTCGACGGAGCAGCCAATCAGAAAGGAAACGGAATAGGGGCAGTTCTGATCAAGCCAGGTGGATCCCACGTGCCAATCGCAATCAGACTAAAATTTCAATGTTCCAACAATGAGGCTGAATACGAAGCATGCATAGCAGGGTTGAAGGCAACACTAGATCTCGAGGTAGATGAAATCGATGTTTTCGGAGATTCAAGCTTGGTAGTCTATCAGACGACTGGAGAATGGAAGACCCGAGAGTAAAGACTGGTCCCTTACCACGAGTATCTGGAAGAACTAAGCTCACGCTTCGATAGGATTTCATTCACGTACATGCCAAGAGCTAAGAATCAGTTTGCAGATGCACTAGCTACACTGGCCTCTATGATCAACATCTCGGAAGATTTAATCATCGACCCTATTGAGATTGGAATTCAAGATGAGCCAGCCTATTGCTTACCCGTCGAAGTAGAAGAAGCTGAAGAAAAGCCATGGTATTCTGACATCAAGGCATATCTTGAAGATCGAACGCTCCCCTCAGACGCAACGCCAAATGATAGAAGGACCATTCAGAAGCTAGCAGGACAATTTTTCTTGAGCAACGGTATTCTGTACAAAAAGTCGCACCATGAGATCTTACTTAGGTGCATGGCAGAAATAGAAGCGAAACGACTAATTGAGACTGTACATGGAGGAGTCTGCGGACCTCACATGAATGGTCATATGCTTGCTAAAAAGATCATGAGGATGGGATACTATTGGTCGACAATGGAGAGTGACTGCTATCAACATGTCCGTAAATGTCACCTATGTCAGATCTACGCCAACAAGATTAATGCCCCACCTTCAGAACTACATAATATGACTACTCCTTGGCCTTTCTCACTCTGGGGTATTGATGTCATTGGGCAGATCTCGCCAAAAGCTGCAAATGGGCATCGTTTCATCCTTGTTGCTATCGATTACTTCACAAAATGGGTAGAAGCTGCATCATACGCCAATGTTACTAAGAGCAACGTCATGAAGTTTGTCAAGAACAACATCATTTGCCGGTATGGATTTCCAAGTGGATTGGTAACTGACAATGCCAAGAACTTCAAGAACAAAGATATGATCAAAATGTGTGAAGACTTCCAGATCACTCATCACAACTCTGTACCCTACAGACCTAAGATGAATGGAGTAGTCGAAGCAGCCAACAAGAACATCAAGAAAATAATCGAGAAGATGGCAGTTACATACAAAGATTGGCACGACATGTTGCCCTTTGCACTACACGCCTACCGTACTTCGTTCAGAACTTCGACTGGGACAACTCCGTATTCATTGGTTTGCGGAATGGAAGCAGTCTTACCCGTAGAGGTTGAGATTCCCTCCCTCTGAATCTTAAAAGAAGCAGAGCTAGATGAGACTGAATGGATTCAAGCTCGGTTTGATCAGCTGAATCTGATTGAAGAGAAACGCCTTGCAGCCATTTGTCATGGACAGATCTATCAACGACGAATAGCTCGTGCCTATAACAAGAAAGTTAAGCCTATGCATTTCTCGCCAGGAGACCTGGTCTTAAAGAAGATTCTACCAATTCAAGAAGACGCCAGAGGAAAGTTCAGACCAAACTATGAGGGACCATTCATCGTACAGAAGGTAATGACAGGAGGAGCTCTGATTCTCACAGAAATGGACGGACAAGTCTTCCCGCAACCGATCAATGCTGACACTGTTAAGAAATATTACGCCTAAGACCTGACCCTGAGATGACGAAAGGCCATTTTTGTTATCTCAAACAAACCATCACACCCTAGTCAACCCTTTTGAGCCATCACGTTCATTTCTTAACCTAAGACTGGGGCAAGTCAACAACTACAAAAAAAAAAAAAAAGAGATCAGAAAAAAATAAAAGAATCAAAAGCATCAAAAGTACTCCTGGCCAGCATGAGGATAAACTGTGAACGGCTAAAAATACAAAAAAAATCAAGAAAGTCAAAAACTCAAACACTTGATCTTCGCTCGACCCAAATCTCCGGCCTAAACAAGTTCGAGAGACGCTGGGAGGAGACCTAGATCACTTTTCCGAAATAAAAATAGACGAACCCTATGTTTATTCCACTTTAGATCCAGACCTTAACCATTTTGTAACCTTCCACTACCATAAGCCTAAGCCAACGTTTCGTCCTACTTAAAGTCCTTTTTGATCAGGAAATGTTCTAGGGCAACATAACGACAGTGGCAACACCAATGATCTTGCAGCTTGGTCCGAACCTTAAAGCCTTGTTATTCGTTGGAAAACTCGAGAGGGGAATCTAGATCTATTACTCAAGAAAGAGTGCCACTACAAGAGTAGAGTCGCCGATCTCGCAGTTCAACTTAAGTCACCAAGCCACAAAGACACAGAAACTCCGAGCAGAATTGTAATGAAAAAATCTAGAAAAATACAAACATAGTCTGAAAGGGCATAGTGAAAACCTGAAAGGGCGCTATGAGTAAAAGAATCAGACTATGGCAAGATCAAAGCCACTGGCACGATGAAAATCCCAAAAAGGACGTCGATGCGTAAAAATGTGGAAACCGGGTCTGATGAAAACAGTAATTGGCATCAGGGGCAATAAAGGTTAACAAAAAAAAAAAAAAAACAACAACTCCTGGCCTGCAAGAGTATAAACTGTGAACGACAAAATCTTTCCAAAATCCTGAGACCCAAACGGATAATAGTCTTCCAATACCAGGGCACTGGGAATGACTCTAAAGGAATCAAAAGAGCAATTGACGTTTATATCCTCTGTGATTGGCAAAAACACCAAGATCGTCGCAACCAAAGATTTTGCAAACTCTGAATTTATCTTACTCATTTGATAAAGATATTTCATAAAAATTTCAAAAAGAAAAACTACTATTTTGGGCCGATGATGAAAAAATCTAGGACTTATTCAAAACTTCAAGTTTTCAAAGCATTAGATACACCTGAGGCCAAGTAATTACAAAACCTATTTTCTTTGCATTTAATCTTTCAATGTTTTGCAATAAAAAGAAAATACAAAAAGAGTTAATACAACACAGTCAATCAAACATCATGAAAAAAGAGTCAAGGCGTTCCTCCAAAGCACGGATCCGGGCAGCATGACTCATCATCACTTTTCCAGCGTCCGAAGCATTACGACTCACTAGACAAGACGCAAAGGCATCGAAGCAGGGACCCCAAGCAAGCTCCTCCTGAGATCACTCTCCGAGCCTACTGAGGTAGATAAACAATTGATCATCGAACTCGCAGTTGTAACAATGGAAGAGTTTATAAGAATGACCCAACTAGGGAAACCCTTATAGATGCATAGCCTTGATCATGCTTATGAGATTCTAAGTGAAGATGAGTACGAGTGAACATTCCTGAGGGGAGTTGGGCCAAAACCATTTGGATTGAAATCAGAAGCTTCTCGAGAAACGGCCGTTGTTATCATGAATCACATTAACCTTGTTGAGATCCTTATGGATGTGAATCAGTGGTCTACCGTATTTTCTAACATTATTTCAAAAGCAACAACTCTTGAGGTCGTATCAACAGGCTAGCAGAAAATTATAATGGAGCTCTTCAAGTGATGACAGCAGAATTTCAAGTCCCTTCACCTCTTGTTCCGACTCGAGAGAGTTTCTTTGTAAGGTATTGTAAACAACATGCTGAGGGAATTTGGGTGGTGGTCGATGTTTCCTTGGATCATTTGCGTCCTAGCCGGATATCGAGATGTCAAAGAAGGCCATCAGGTTGTTTAAATCCAAGAAATGTCAAATGGTTACTCCAAGGTTATATAGGTCGAACACGTAGAAGTGGATGATAAAGCAGTTCATAGTATATATAAAACACTGGTTAACTCCAGCCTTGGGTTTGGCGCAAAGCATTGGGTTGCTACCCTAGATCAACAATGTGAACGCCTTGCAAGTGTTATGGCTAGTAACATACCCGCTGGAGATTGGTGTGATCACAAGTCAAGAAGGGCGAAAGAGTATGTTGAAGTTAGCTGAAAGAATGGTGATGAGTTTTTGTTCTGGTGTAAGTGCTTCTACTGTTCACACATGGACAACATTATCGGGAAGTGGCGCTGAAGATGTAAGGGCCATGATTGGAAAACGCATAGATGATCCCGGCAGGCCTCCTGGTATTGTGCTAAGTGCAGCTACTTCTTTCTGGCTTCCAATCCCACCAAAGGGAGTTTTCAATTTCCTTCGTGATGGGAACTTTAGAAGTGAGTCGGACATTCTTTCTAATGGCGGTGCTGTTCAAGAAATGGCACATATTGCTAATGGTAGAGATCTTGGTAACTGTGTTTCTCTACTGCGAGTTAATACTCCAAATTCCAGTCAGAACAACATGTTGATATTACAAGAGAGTAGCACCGATGCAACGGGCTCTTTTGTAATCTATGCTCCTGTTGATATTGTTGCAATGAACGTGGTTCTAAATGGGGGAGACCCAGACTGTGTAGCACTCATTCTCCTTGGTTTTGCTATACTCCCCGATGGGCTAACAGTAAATAGAGGTAGAATTACTGAAGTTGGGTCTGGTGGATCTCTATTGACTGTCGCATTCCAGATCTTGGTCGATTCGGTTCCAACTGCAAAACTCTCTCTTGGATCTGTGACAGCTGTTAACAACCATATTGCGAGTGCTCCAACAGCAAAACTCTCTCTTGGATCAGTGATAGCTGTTAACAACCATATTGCGAGTGCTCCAACAGCAAAACTCTCTCTTGGATCAGTGACAGCTGTTAACAACCATATTGCGAGTGCTCCAACAACAAAACTCTCTCGTGGATCAGTAACAGCTGTTAACAACCATATTGCTTGTGCTCCAACTGCAAAACTCTCTCTTGGATTTGTGGCGACTGCTAACAACCTCAGTGCTTGCACCATTGAAAGGATCAAAGGTATCAAGGGACAATGCATGAATTGAGAGGTTTAGCTTATGATAGAAACCGGGCAAGATCAACAAAAGAAGGCAATGAAAAAAAAAAAAAAAAGAATTTCAAAAACCTTTCGAGTTGCACTCAACTTCGATTTGTCAAAACACGATCGAAGAAATAGTCGGATTTCAAAACTCATCAAATTTTCATCAAATCAAAGATCTCACACGAGCTCCGCGCCATCGAGATCAATGAATTAATAAGGCAAAACTCTGTCAGACCCCGTGCTTGAGTAGCCATTTTCCACAAAAATCTTAAATACAATCGATAATTCGAGATCGTGTTTTTTACAGAATTTTTTTGGCCCGTACAAATAGGGGTTTAGTCTATTCTTTGCATGCAATTCCTGCAAAGAAGGGCAGCTGTAGACACCTCAATTTGAACGGGCCACTTCTCGAAAGGGCCCAAAAATATCGATTTTCCAAATAAATGGGCCAACGGGCCTTAAAGGCCCAAGTCATTGAAAAGTGACATTTTTACCAAACCGAGGCCCCTAAGACCTCTCAATGGTTTAGGAGGCCCACCAAAAGGACTCGGCCTACCTTATGCTTTCCCAATATTCACCGCTCCGCTTCCAAAATCAAAAACGCCAAATTTTCGATAAATTTCACCAACGGGCCTAAAAAGCCCGATTCGCCAACACGTGGCATTTTTGATCAAACTAATGATTACAAAAATCTAAAAAAATTAAGAAATTAAAAATGTGAGACTTGGGATGTCTACCCCTCCGAATCCGTAAAAACCATAGGCCCACCTAAGGCCCACAAGCCCTCAACACTTTCCTAAATCAATTTCTCACCTTACCCCTAACCTAAAATCAATCCACATCAACCAAAATCTAAAACCAACCTATACCCTCAAAATCCATTCCAAAATAACCCCCAACCAATTCCTAAAATTCAAAACCATTTCATAACCCAAGCCTCTAAGCCCAAATCCATATCCAATTCATATCCAACCCACAACCCTAACCCATCAACCACTACCCACATCAACCAATCACCATCTTGATAATCAAAGATGACACATGTCATCACCCCTTCTCACCTCCCTCACCCAACTACCTACCCCATTAATTTTCTTTAAATCCCATCTACCCACACATCAACCCATCACCTTTTCTCTCAAATCAAACACATCTACCCACACCCCTAACCTATACCTCCCCTAATCTACCCTCATCATTCCCTATAAAACCCACATCTACAACCTAAACCTACACCATCCTCTCAAGTCAAACACTCAACCTCTCCCATCAACCTATCCCAACCCTTCATTTTCACCCACTTTAACACATGGCATCATCTCCCTCACCCTCCCAAAATATTATCAACCACCTCTTTAAATCCTCCATTCTCTTAAATCAAATACCATTTAATCACAACCACCATCTTAAACTCACCTTACCAAACACTCCACCCAAATGGGTTGGGTAGGATCCAAACCATTTGGGTCAAAACTCACCCATTTAACCCCCCTTTCCTAAATACCCTTCAATCTCCTCTAAATTACACTCACTTCTCTCTCAAACTCATAACCATTCTATCATTTTTCTTCACTTCACCCCATTATATCCCTAAAATAACTCCTCAACATCTATAAATACCCTCCTCCTCTTCCCAAAAATGGCCCCCAACTTCTCATTACAAAATTTCTCCCCAACACTCTCTCTACTAACAATCATCACCAATTCTCACCAAGTTTACCAACTCTCTCTCATAAATCCTCCACAAGTCTCACTAAAAAAAAGAAAACCAAAAGAAATCCCTACTCTCTCTAATCACCTCTTCCCATTCTCATACTCTCATATTATACTAAGGACTCAAGAAGACTCGAAGAAAAAGAAGCAAAGAAGAAAGAAGATACAAGGTGGGTTCAAGGCAACCCCCTCTCTCTCTCTCTACCCTCTCCTCCTCCCTCTTCTATTATCCCCTCCCTTCTTTTCAAGGCAAAGGTTTATAATGATCATCCCCTTCAATGGGATGATCTTATAATCAAGCCAAAAATAAATCCCTACTTAGGGTACACATTATCAACACGTGGCACATCATTTTATTTATTGTATTTTTGATTAAAATGACCGAGTTGAGTTGAGGTTACCACTATTTAATGGGGAGAAAAGGGTGCCTAACACCTTCCCTTTTCTCCAATCGAGTCGCTTACCCCGAATCTCAAGGTTCAATTAGTTCCTATCCATCGAGAGTCACTAAACGCCAAAATGTCACATTTTCTAAAAAATGCACATCGGGTGACCATTCACACCCACTTACAAAAATGAATGGTGGCGACTCCAAACCATTATAGATGTGGTCATCGTAATGATGAAATCCCGTGTCTATAAATAGTGTCGTTATTATTACTGCCTTTGTTATGTGTTTAAAAAGAAACACTTTTCTTACTAGTTGAGTAAGAGTTTAAGAAAAATTACTAAATGGTTTATGACAAAAATTTTTCTTTCTATTTAGTCCCTATCATTTGGGGCTTAGCTAAATAATCCATTTAGTAAATTCTTCTATTTTAATCAATCCTTGAACCTCGTTCTAGACATTTCTCACGATTGAAATGTTAAAATTTCCTTTACTATTCAAACTCATCATTTTATTCCAAAAATTTGGATTTTTGGCATCTCGATCAAGTTTTGGAGATTCCATTCTGATGAAAAGAATTTCAGAAAGAAGAACAAGCCATTTTCAAGGTTTTTCCAAGCATTTTGAAGATGTATGTAAAAAACTACGATTTTTCAATTCTTTTGCTTTGTTTTTGGATGAAAATCGATCAAAGATGGTTCTTTTGGTTTGAAATCATCTACACAAGTCGTTATCTCAAGTTTTAAGTTAATCTTTTCATGTATTTTAGCTGGAAAAACTTGAAAAAACGAAATGAGTGGATTTTATAGTATCGAGGTCGATAATTTTTTATTTTTGAGTTTGACATTTTAAAAAAAATTGTCAAACTCAACAATCATTATTGTCAAGGTCAACAATAATTAACACTAGTGAGGTTGACAATAAATAAAACTAGTGAGGTCGACAATAATTATTGATAGGCTCGAAAAATTTATTTATTTTTTAAATGTAGAACTTGATAATAAAAATATTGAACTCAAAAATAAAAATTGCCGACGTCAACATTGTAAACCTACCCGTTTTTATTTTTTCAAATTTTTCCAATTAAAATACTTGGAAAGATTGATTTAAAACTTAACATAATGACTTATATAAATGACTTCAAACCAAAATAACCGACCTTGATCGATTTTTGTTCAAAAATAAAGTAAAAGATTTGAAAAATCCTATTTTTTCATGTACATCTTCAAAATCGTTGAAAATGACTTCTTCTTCTCAAATCCCTTTCATCATAATGGAGTCTATAAAAGTTGATCAAGATGTCAGTAATTCAATTTTTTTTTTTGAGGAAAAATGGTGAGTTTAAATGGTTAAGGGAATTTCAACAGTTCAAACATGAGAGATGTCTAGAGTGGGTTAATGACTGATTAAAAAAGAGGGATTTACCAAATGGGCTATTTAGCTCACTCCTAAAAGTCAAGGACTTGCAACAAAGAAAAGTTAGCAACACCTACTATTAAGTAATTTTCCCAAGATTTTAACTCTTACTAATTGTGGACCTTGAGCTCAAATGGATTACCACATTGGCAATCTGATGCCGCAGGCCACAACCCTCTATATTTGGTGGAAAAAAACTCAGATCTGAAAAAATAAATTAAAAAAATAATCTTTTTTTTGGCTTGATCGAAGGTTTTGAAGTTGGACAACTACCGAACTTACCCAGAACTCCCAAATTTAAAATTAAAATACAATGGTGAAAAATTTTATTTTTTTTTCAAAATTCTTATAGGTTTTTTCTCTAAGAACTTGTATCCTGTGTTTTGCATACTAGAAGGGGAGGTCAACAACCCTGAGTAAGAGTTTAAATCCTACTAAATTAGTACGGCTAGTCAGATTTCATGTGTTTATGATTTTAAAATGATTCATCTCATTTATCTCGTCCGAGATATCTTGTTTGTCTAATGAGACCACATGAAGTTTGTATCTTGTTTGATAAACAAGTTGTTTATCTTATATCACACTAGATAACTGGGTAACAAACTAATAAAATTGCTTCAAAAAAGTCAAGGGCAAAAGTTGATCCATTACATTTACATATTTGACTGGTCAACATAACAAAGGAAAGGAATTTACCTCTGTAGTATATTCGAACAGTTCTTGGTCAAAAGAGATTATCAAAATTTTCACATCTCCAGAGCACAAACAAGAATAAGGAAAAAGAATATTAACAAAATTCTCAAGTTCACATAATGAAACCAAAAAATCGGTTTACTGGTAATCTATAATGCTAAGTGATTTTTTCCTCACAGCATCACATCCGTTTTGACATCTAGCTAAAAAAGTAAAAACAATAGAGAGAAAATTTCTCCCTCCTACCCACACGCCCTCTTCCCAGTAATTTTAATTTATGATTTCAAAATTAGAAAAAAATCATTGAGCCCACATGGATTACCATCTAATGTGACAACCTTCTAGATTTCATGAAAATATTATATATTTGGAACTTGATCCAAGGTGTTGAAAATGGATGACTACTGGACACCCAAATTTAAAATTAAAATTCAAAGGTGAAAAATAACTCTCTTTTTTAATTCATAGAATCTCATCCCTTATAAATCTGTGGCATCAGATGGTAATTTTTGAATATCACAAGGTGATGCAATCAAGAATTATTTTTTTCATTGTGGGCAAGAGAGAGATTTTCTCTCTTATTTATTGTCCTTTTAGCCGCATGTAAAAATCACTCCTGTAATGCCACCATCAAAAGAGAAAACATTTGCATGGTAGGCATAGATCCATCCATGATTTACGTGCTAAATAAGTAATCAAAGTGTTTCCAATCAAAATGTAATCAATTTTTTTTTCTAAATGGTGTGCAAATGTGGAGATATAAAGGAATGTGTAGAAATTGGACTCAATCAAAATGGGGAGTATACCTTTGATCACTGACTTGATGCATGAACATTCTCCTACTTAAGAACATAAACCCTTCTAGAGGTGTTGGGCTTTATGGTGTCAATAACTGGTAGTTATTGGTCGTACATCAATGGGCAATTCTTGTTCTGATGCCCCAACTCACCACATCTGAGAAACAAGCTCCAGTAACTCGGTAGCAAGACTGAGAGTCGTGCCACTTGTCACATTGACAGCAAGGTCGATCATGGCTTCGGTAGGTGTTTCCATGTCTTCCTCTTGGATCTCCTCATTGAGCTTTTTCACAATCTGTGCTTTCTCTACAACCTTCGCTTAAGTTCTCAGATTCAGTTTGATAACTTTGCTTCTAATAGATAAATTTAAACCTCGCTTGAATTTCTCAGCCATTTTTGCCTTGTCTGACATCATGTAGTATGGAACGAATCGCTCGATAAACTTGGCATGATACTCAGCCACTGATCTGTTCCCTTGTACCATTGTAAAAAACTCCACTTGCATCTCATCAAGAAAATATTGTGGAAAATACTTGTCATTAAACAGCTCGAGAAATTGGATCCAAGTGATCGATTCGTTAGTAGGTTTCCGAGTCCTTACCATGTCCCACCAGTTATGTGCATCGCCTTCTAACATGTAGGCTACCAATGTGACCTTCTGATCATCAGTGCAACCCATCATCTCATAGATCTTTTCCAACTTCAAAATCTATGCCTCAGCTTGAAGCGGATCAGGTACACCCTTGAAGGAGGATAGACCCAATCTCTTGAACTCTTTTATAACATGAATATTGTTATTTCTTTGCGTCTACTCCGAGAACTTTGAAGACCCCCTCTAAATTGGCATTGTTGCTTGACCTCAATGAACCTGCGCTCCTCATTGTCAATTCCTATTCACAGGAAGGTTAAGAGTTATATATTAAAAGTGTGTACGTCTAGATTATAGTGTTTTAAGACTTTTGAAATCTAAAGACTAATGCTCTAAGTGGTGTGTTGTCAGTAAATTAGGTATTGATTTATTTTTCCAAGCTTGTTTAACCACCATATACATTAGAGGGGAAACCAAGTGTCATTCCACATGATTTGAATATATTACTGTCCAATTATGAAAATACAAAGGGGAAAGATCAAAACTAAACAAGTTAAATAAGTAACACTAACATCCAGCAGAACTACTAAAAATAGTACAAAAAATCTTAAGAGTAAGAGTAATTGCAAACAGAACATATGCTGACGCATAAACATACCAAAAGTAATATGGACTCACTGACCAAATATATACAAAACAAAAAAATTCAATATGAAAAGCTCCTCTTGGAAATCACATCACTTTAAAAGTCATTGGAATAGGATGAGTGAGCTTGGAAGCTTTGTAAGTAAAAGTCCAATGTTGGTTCATAAAAACTATGCAGGGTGTGTAACAAAACATGTCCTGTTACTTTGATCATGCTGGGGCACTGGAGTGATGCCTACCAAACATTCTCCGATGTTCAAGTTAGATCCAAAGTTGCAAAGAATAATAGATAAAGCTCGTACTGGCTTCCAAAAGTTCTCCCTCCCAAAAGTCCTTTCCTTTGAGTTCTTCTCTCTTATTTATAAGTTCTCTTTCCTTAATTGCATACTCTATTACGTCACCCCATTTCCTTATTTGTGGGGATTTGGATTTATCTCCTTTTAAATCCTTCGGGTAGATGAAGGAAAGATCCTATAAATAGGAAACTATCTCTTTATAGAAGATTGTGATTGACAAGATCGACCACTCCTAGAATCTCAGGATACTTTTCCTAATAAAACTCATACATATAACAAGACAACTCGTCCTATTTTGCCGCTCAGGTCTGACCTTCCTTACCTAAGGATATGAGTAGACACTCCACTCACTAAGCCAAGCTGTGCTTAATGGAGCTGTTGAACTTCATAGGTACCACATGTTTGGGCAGTGTTGGATCAACTAGATCATCAAGCCACTCTCAGATCCAAACTTGTGTAGGGTCTAGATTTAACTCCGAATTTACCCTATACTATTTCTTTGCTTAAAAAGGGGTCCCTAATGGAAACCCAAGATAAGAATGCGGGAGGCTCTCATTTCACAACCAAGGGTTGATACAATAAATTCTACTTCTACAGAGTTCCCCATCCCAAATAACTTGCTTTTGCTAAGCTTTACAACTAAACCAGAGTCTCGAAACAAATAAAAGAGCTCTTAAAAACTGGTCTACTTAAGAGATTCATCCAAGAAAATCATGGTATCAGCAACAAATTGCATGTGATGCACTAGCGAAGCACTGATATTGACCATAAACCCAAATAACCTGCCAAAAGATGGCTTTAAAAATGAGTATCCCTAAAGCGTCAATTACTAACATAAATAAGAAATGGGAGATAGGATTACCTTTCTTAGCAATCTTGAACTTTTGAAGAAAGCAACTAGACACCCATTTACTGAGATATGAAAAGATGAGATGAGATGCATTTCATAATCCAAGATATCCACTATCCACTTGCTACCAAAACCCATTTGCCTAAAAGGTATTTGTAAATGCCCAATTCACATGGTCATTAGTTTTTTCAAGATCTACTTTGCATACAATCACAAGACTGCTTGTACACAATCTCGAATATATGTATTTAGTAGCTCCTAAAACTCCTTTCAACATCTCTTTTTTCCTTAATGAAAGCTCCTTGATAGGGCTCAATTAACACTGGGATGATTGATTCTAATCACATTGCCAACAATTTTGAAATAGTCTTATACATAGTACCCACCAAGCTAGGTTTCGTGCTTTTTCTTGTTTCGACGTGATTCAAAGTTGTTCGATGATTTTCTTATCAACAAAATTGGAAACAATCCAAATAATAAAGTTAAAACAAGTGATTAAGCCCAAACCAACTCACATCCTTCAGGGGAACAAGTTGTAAAGAAAGGCCCTTGGTAAGGAAATTGAACTTCACGTATTACAGTCAAAAATGAAAAAGAAAGAAAAAGGGAAACAAGTGTCTATATGTTCTCCGAAACAACTTTTCCTAGCACGCAATTATATCATACATTTATAGACTACTATAGTACCATATTTCATTAAGAAAAATTGTACTTAAACTAAACTACCTCAGACTAAGAAGTTCCATAGTAACACTAAGATTCAACTTTCTAAAACACTGATCAAGAACTAAATAAATCCTACTAAAATAAAATTTCCTATTAATTTCCAGCCAACTAAAACCATAAATGAAAACTAATTGAAACAACTTGGATAAGCCTAAATAAACTTCAGTCTTCTTTTGTACGGACCACTTTCTTTGCACGGACACTAGTAGGGTGTGACAAATCTATTTTAAACATGCAAACATGAGCAAAGCTCTTCGATGTACTAATGCGTAAGGCATAAGCTTAATGAAAATGGATTTTTAATGAAGACAAAATCAATAATAAGATTAATTAGTAAACTGGGGGACACTGAAAAATGTTGCTTCAGTTTGTATGGGGGGAGGAGTGGTAGTTTTAAGTGGCCTAATATTATTTAACTAACATTAGGAGCATAAAACAAGGAATTATTTAAACTACTACATCATGCAACTATGCATATTGTTTTAAGCATACTTACCAAGTCAGGTGATGGGGACATGAAAGCTTGAAGATAGATTTTATTTTTTATTTTAGGGTTTTATTTTCATGTTTTATTGGCCTATGGTGTTAGTATATTAGTTAGGGACAGTTTGATTACTTTATAATGTCTTTTTAAGTTTATGAGGATTGAAAAATTATGAGAGAGAAAGTTATAAAAATTAGGTTCATTTATTTGATATTTTATTTTTTTTAGGACTTTTGATTGATTTTCATTATTTAAAGATTGTATTAGAGTTTATTTATGAAGAATCATGAATGAAACAAAAAAAAAGAAAAAGAAAAAAAAGAATTGTTTTCTTGTTTTGAATATTGGTGATTCAATGTGGTTGATGTTATGGAAATCATTGAGGTGATTCAAAGGTAAATGTCATTTTTTTCTCTTTATTTAATCATCTTCTTATCCTCTATATTTTTCTTCAATCCATCTTTTCAATATATATATATAGGATTAGGATCCGTATACACATAAAGCTACTCATAAAGCTACAATGCGTTTTGTCTTATATGGTCAAAAATATTTGGAATGGGCTGATTGTTTGTGAGGATGATCTCTATGGTGAGGAGATCATCTTTGCCAAAAATCAGCCCATTATGAAACTTCTAGCCCCATGTTTACAAGTTGAAAATTTTTAGACTATCCAATTTTTTAAAACCATTTTTGATGGGGTTAGAAGTTTTGGAATGGGATGATTTTTGCAAGGATGATTCCCTCACAATAGAGATCATCCTCACAAAAAATCAACCCATTTTGAACCTTTTTAACCATATAAGACAAAAACGTTGTAGCTTTATGAGTAGCTTTATGTGTCTACGGAACCCGACCCATATATATATATATATATATATTTGTTTATTTGTGATACATGGAAGAAATCATTAAGAACCCTCTAGTCTTTTCAAGAAATCAACCCACAAATCATGTTTTCTTAATTTTTCAAGCAATTTTGAATTCTTGATTCTTGAAACCCATTTAATTCTACCCTTAATCTTTTCCCATTTTCTTTAATCCTTATTTCATTAACCTCTTCTTTAAATCTACCCTATACCCTATCAATTTATCCCAACAAAATACTTTAAACCTTTTAATTTCAAAATGTTGTAATTGAAAATTTTTGTGTTTTACATTTCGACACATTGAGATTTTGGAAACTTTTTTCTATTGCTGCTCAAATCCTTAACGCAATTTCAAAACTATCCAAATTAGATTCTTTAAATTCCCCATTTTCCTCTTCTTCCTTTACCGTCCTACATCAAATTGGTATCACAACCTAAGTTGAGACACTAAAAAAATTAGCAGATCGCGTTGAGGGAAGATGCATTTGTCAAGCCTATTCTTAGATGAACTAAATATATTGTCAAAATTACATCAAATATGCCATTGTGTTTGCAACAGTATTACACAGAAAAGTGAAGAGCACAGACAATGACGTGAGCAGTGGCATGAAGAGATCAGACAGTAAAACATGTGCAACAAGTGTAATTGCCGTGGACATTATAAATCAAAGTGCTTGAATTGAGATAATGAAGCAGATGTGATCAAAGTCTATACACCTAAACTTAAGACGAGTGATGAAGAAATTTATGGGCCTTATTTAAGCGATAATGAGATTGACGAGTGTGAGGCATCATTATTGGTTCTTGAAGAAGAATCTAAGTCTGAAGAACCTGAACAACTGGCACAAGAAATTGTGGAACCATTACATCCTTTGATTTTATCCTATGAAAAAGAAAATGTTGATACTTTTTTGGATAAATCAATGATTTATGTTATACATGCAGGATTTTAGAGTGTCAACTTCAGTTCTTACAAGAAAATAAGAGATATTTATTGAAGTGTGAGGATGTATTGGTTGAGAAGCAAGTCATGAACAAATTGCATATGGCTTATCTAAACCTGATTTACTAGGGTATTACAACCATTTTATTTCTCTAGTAGAAAATCTTCCCAGTCGAAAATAATTGATGGGGACATCAAAGCTTGAAGATAAATTTTATTTTTTATTTAGTTTTATGTTTTAGGGCTTTATTTTCATGTTTTATTGGCCCATGGTATTAGTAATTTGGTATAATAGTTAGAGGTAATTTGATAATTTTATAATGTCTTTAATTTAAATTTATGAGGGTTGAAAAATTAGGAAAGAGAAAGTTATGAAAATTAGATTTATTTATCACGATTCTAAGTTGATTTTCTCTATTTATAGTTGTACTAGAGTTTATTTACGAAAAATCGTGAATGAATATAGAGAAGAATTATTTCCTTGTTTTAAATATTGGTGCATTCAATGTGGCCGATGTCATGAAAATCATTGGGGAGATTCCAAGATAAATATAATTTTTTTACTTTCTTTAATCGTTTTCTTCAATCCATCTTTTATATATATATATATTTTATTTATTTGTGATAATAGATCAAGAAGCCTTCAAGAACCCTCTAATCCTTTCAAGAAACTAACCCACAAACTTTGTTTTAGTGATTTTTCAAACAATCTTGAATTCTTGATTCTTGAAACCCATTTTATTCTATCCTTAATCCTTTCACATTTTCTTCAATCCTCATTTCATTAATCTCTTCTTCAAATCTATCATATACCCTATCATTTATCCCAACCAAATACCCTAAACGTTCTAATTTCAAAATGTTGTAATTAAAAAAATTCATGTTTTACATTTCAACATATAGCCAATTGAGATTTTGGAAATCATTTTCCTATTGTCGCCTAAATCCTTAACCTATTTCCAAAATCACCCAAATCAAATTCCTTAAACCTCCTATTTTCCTCTTTTTTTTTTCACTATCTTGCATTATCAGGGTTTGTAAAGCAGCAGAAGCGAGTGAATGAAGATATTCGATAGAAATTAAGATATTGTGTTCAATAGAACACTCCAAATCAATTTGAATCAATGGATTTAATTGATAAATAAGCAAGAACTTGAAAGAAAATAAAGCATAAGGCCAAATATTAATTAAGAGAGAAAAGATAATTGAATTGATTGATTATTGAATTTTTGAGTTTGGCGTTTCTTATATAGATAACTTCATCATAACAACTTAGAATCCTCTTTAAATATCAAAAATTAACATTTCTAACTTATCTATAATATAATACTAACTTTCTAATCTTAATAGAACTCAAATTGACACTTTTAAACACTTTTAATTATAACTTAAATAATAAAAATAAATTTAAAATAAATTAGAAACTAACAATGAATTGTACTCCTAACATAATTATGAAATAAAAATCCTACTACAATTCTAATTAGGATTGTAGATGTCTTACATCAGTCCCCCGTTCTTGAAAAAAACTCATCCTAGAGTTGTTCTTAAAGATTTTTTTTTTTGTTTTTCATTCATTTTTTACTTTAATCCACTTTGAATGATATCCATTCTTTAGACTTAATTTTGATAATATAATTGACCATAGCATGTCATCTAGCAAATCCTTCACATAAGTATTATTGAACGTTACTACATATCACACTAGTAGAGGGTAATATTCACGC
The DNA here is from genome assembly GCF_017979445.1 of Akebia trifoliata. Lineage (NCBI taxonomy): Eukaryota > Viridiplantae > Streptophyta > Magnoliopsida > Ranunculales > Lardizabalaceae > Akebia > Akebia trifoliata. The sequence continues at coordinate 105,827 of NW_028237151.1, read as the reverse complement.
AATCATCCAAATTGTACATGTGTCCAAGTCGGTTAAGTGGTACCATGCACAAATCAGTATACGGATCGCTGCCCAGTAGAAGGGCAGGCCAAGGTAGATAGCACCTTGCCTGGTTAGAGGGATAGTACAACACTGAACAAGGCCTGGTTTGCTAAGTAGGGCAAACTTGGTAAAAAAGGATCCGTAGTTTGGTTTGGGCATATCAAGCCCAGAGATCTTGGATGAGATCTCCCCAATATAGTATATCTAATCCAAAAGATCCCTGTTTAAGATCTTGGGAATCAGGGAGTTTTCCGGGATTACCTCCCGTGAGAAGAGGAAATCCTAATTCAAAGGAAAGATCTATTGGTCGATTAAGAGTCTAACCAGTAATTTCCATTATTCCTCTGCTACTCTAACTTGAGTATCAGAGAATTTTTGACAAGTACCACGCCGGTGCTAGTGGGGAGGTGGAATGAGCTACTTCAGAGCTGTGAGGCAAAGTTTATCACTACCATCTGCCAGAATTGACCCCATAAGTTTGGCGTTGTCCGTGGGAATACTAACAACATATTGATTTCAATCAAAATAATGGTAAGATCTACTAGAACGACCGAAGTCAATGCACCCACCCATGGCACCAACCACAAATGTAGACCTTCTTGCAATGTTAGAAACCATGAAGAAACAACAAAAGGATATACAGAAGAGATGGAGGACTTGGCTGAACAGAATTGAAATCTGAGTCAACGTCTTGAGAATTATAACAAGCAAGACAAGATCTCCCACCATGCGATCCTCAGCCTTTTGCTGGAGATGATCGTGTCTCAAATCAGAAGGTAGTTCTCAACTGTGAGACCCAACTGGGAAGGGAAAAATGGAAGCTGCCATTACTACTACTCAAGTAGAGTTCACAGTGGGTCTGACTTGAGAAGAGATCAGAGAGATGATCTGGAAGGAGAAGGAGATGATGAAGAGTGTAGATATAGGCACATTAGTGGCGTAAGCCATCAGGGATATTTAGAGATCCCCCTTTACAATAGAGGTCTTGGCTGAAGAGATCCCGAAGAAATTCATACCGTCATGTTTCACCCTATACTTTGGGACGAAGGACCCAGTAGAGTATTTATTTCACTTTTGATAGATGCTTATGCTGTGGAAAGGGAACGATGGTTTGATGTGAAGGCTTTTCCCTTTTAGTTTGTAGGAAAATACGTTGACCTGGTTCTACAAGTTACCGTGTGGATCAATAGCTTTTTTTGATGAGTTTTGTATTGTCTTTGTAACGCGTTACATTGACAACTAAAAGAGTGGTAGAGATGTAGATGCTTTGCTCAACATGAGAATGCAATCTGGGGAGAGCCTTAGAGAATTTACAAAAAGATTCAAGGAAGAAGTGATGGTCCTAAAAAGTTGTGACGAGAGAACGATAGTAGTGGCGTTCAAGAACTCTTTGCCATACGACTTAGGATTGTACAGGTCTCTTGTGAAGAGTAAACCAGAAACTCTAAGTGAACTATTTGAAAGAGCAGAAAAGTACATCAGATTGGAAGATGACCATCATAAATCAATCAGAAAGAGTAAGGTCATACATATTATAGTGAAGCCTAGCAAGCAATAGCAGCCACGATAGTAGAGCAGGAAGAAACTGCTCGAGCAAGATAGAGAGCAGAGGAGGAAGGGGACGTACTTTTCTATGCTCCCTAGTGAATTCCTATACCTCATCACGAATGAGTCGTATTGTGAGTAGCTAGCACCTCTCCTTCGAGATCAAATAAAGCAAGATAAGCGATACTTCGAGTATCATAAGGTGCAAGCCCATAGTACCAACAAGTACTAGGCTCTGATAAGATTTTTGAAGAGATTGGCAGAGTAAGGTCGATTGAGGGACCTGTCAGAAAACAAAGAAAAAATACTCCTCGAGATAGGAATTAGAGGCAATATCAGCCATCTATTGAGTGGTAAGATGGAAGGGTAGTGGTTATACACGTTGTCCTAAAGTAAGACCTAGAAGGTCAGGCTTGAATAAGGTTGACAAGAGAGTCAAAAGGTGGCGAGTAGAACACCTTGCTCATGTTTATACCACAAAAAATGAGCCCACAGAGCAAACAGAGCCATATAAAGAGCAGACCGTGGCCTTTATAGAAGAAGATTTGGAGGGGTTGGCTAGGCCACATTATGATGCGTTGGTGGTAACCCTCTAGGTAGGCACTTTTTCTCTAAAAAGGGTGTTGATTGACAGTGGCAACTCAGTCGACATTCTGTACTTCTCAACTTTTTTAAAGATGGATCTTAGTAGAAGCGTATTCACCCAAACAAGAGCCCTTCTGATTGGGTTTGATGGGAGGATGAGTCAATCATGGGGAGAAATAGTCTTACTTGTATAGGTAGGGCCGATAACATTAATGAGCAGATTTATGGTCATTGAAACAAGTTCCCCTTACAATGTTATACTGGGCAGATGGTGGATCCACAAGATGAGGGTCGTACCTTCAACATACTATCAGGTCCTAAGATTCCCAACATTGTAAGGGATGTGAGACATCCGAGGGGATTAGGTAGTAGCCTAGGTGTGCATGCTAGGCAAGGAAGAGCTCTTCAAGAAAAAAACTCAGCAATAACACTTACAATGGGGGCAAACTAAGCCCGTGAACCCTCATGCTTGGAGAACATCTAGATGGTGGATGTGGGGTAGTGGCATAACTGGGCCTAAAGGAGTTGAAAGAGCTGGTAGACTGCCTGAGGAGGAACAGGGATGTTCCTGCCTAGTCCATAGAAGAGATGCTGGAGATCAACCCCAAAATGATCTACCATCACTTAAATGTTGAGCCAATTGTGAGACTAGTAAAGTAGAAGCCATGACGACTAGCACCTCATTTCAGAAAAGTAGTGAATGAAGATGTGAATAAGCTGATTAGAGAAAAGTTTATTAGGGAAGTACAGTTTCCTAATTGGATAGCTAATATATGGTAGTACCAAAGAAGAATATGAAATTTAGAGTTCGTATAGACTTTACTAACCTAGATAAGGCTTTCCTTAAGGATAGCTTTCCTATGCCAAAGATTGAGCAATTAGTAGACGCTACTTCAAGTCACGAAAGGCTGTCCTTCATGAATGGCTATTTTGGTTACAATCAAATTCAGCTCAGCTTAGCAGATCAAGAGAAGATGACATTCATCACTGGGCAAGGGCTATACTATTACAAAGTCATGCCCTTCAGATTGAAGAATGTAGGAATAACTTATTAGAGACTAGCAAAGGAACTCTTTAGAGACCTGTTGAGGAAGACCATAGAAGTCTACATTGACAACTTGTTGATGAAGAGTAAGAAGAGATCATGTTGCTGACTTGGAGAAGGTCTTCTCTCGAGTAAGGAAGGTTGGAATGAAACTTAACACAAAAAATGCATTTTCAAATTAACTTCATTGAATTTCTTGGGTTACCTAATTACGAAAGAGGGATAGAAGCTAACTTGGACCAGATCAAAATACTGTTAAAGATGCCCTTACCAAAAATGCAGAAGCAAGTTCAAAAGTTGGTAGGGAGAGTCGTAGCTCTGAACAAGTTTGTATCCAAGTCTTTTGATAAATGTTGGCCTTTGTACCAACTATTGCGAAAGAACACCGAGTTTGAATGGATAGAAGAATGTGAATGTGCTTTCACATAGCTAAAGAAATGCCTAGGTTGACCATCTATACTCTCCAAATCAGAAGCTGGGAAGAACTTGGGCTGTACCTGGCAATTTCTGAGTGCGCGCTTAACTCAGTCTTGGTCAGAATGGGGACAACAGCTGAGTAGCCCATATACTTCCTGGGCAAAACTTTCATTGATGTAGAAACGTGGTATTCCAGAATTGAGAAGATAGGTTTAGCCTTAGTCTACACAGCTTGACGATTGAGGCCTTACCTCCAAGCACACCGAGTGCATGTCATCACAGAATACCCTTTGAAGTTGGTCTTATGGAAGATGGAAAGATTAGGTAGAATGGCGAAATGGACTGTATAGCTAGCATAATTAATGTTTGAATAAAAGCCTAGAGTCTTGCTAAAAGACCAAGCAGTGGTTGATATCTTGGTAGCCTTTCCAGTAGAAGAAAAAATAGATCTACTGGTAGAAGAGCTGGAGAATGTGGAAGATGTGCAAGAGATGAGAAACCATCCAGGGTGGAAGGTTTATGTGGATGGGTCTTCAAATCTGGAAGGGTTAGGAATAGGGGTGATAATAATCACTCCTAGCAGCTCTAGGATAAAGAAGACAATCAGACTTGGGTTCAGAGCATCAAACAATGAAGCAGAGTATGAAGCAATACTGCTCAGCCTCAATTCATTGACAGGCCTTTGGGTAATAAAAGCTACAATATATAGTGACTTTCAGTTCGTAGTTAACCATGTCAATGGAATGTTTGAGGCATGAGATCCCAAGATGTAGTTTTATTTGGAGAAAATCAGATCTACCATGCTTTAAGTTGAGAAAGTAAAAGTAGAGCACATACTAAGAGCATACAACATATATGCAGCGTTCTACCTTTTATAGCCTCAATGTTGGCAGGGTAAGATAAGAGAGAACTGCCATTAGACTACCAAGAAATGCCTGCAATAGATGAACCAGAGCAGGTCAGTGTAGTAGCTGCGATTGAGAATCAAGGGTGGATGAGACCAATCGTCGCCTTCCTATAGGCAGGACAACTACCTAATGATCCAAAGGAGGTAAGACGTGTGAAACCAGAGTAGAGATACACGATCTTGGATGAAAAATTGTATAGGAAGTCTATAGGTGGACCACTCCTACGTTGCCTGACATTAGGAGAAACAGAGGAAGTATTGAGCGAGATCTATGAAGGAGATTGTGAGAATCACTCAGGGGCAAGGTCTTTAGCTCAAAAGTATTCTCCCAAGGATATTTCTGTCCATACTTGTAGAAAGATGTAGCTTTGTACGTTAAGCATTGTGATAATTACCAAAAACATGAAAGGATTATTCGTAAGCTTGCAGTGTAATTCAATTTCCTAATCAACCCATGACTGTTCGCATAGTGGGGGATTGATTTAGTAGGTCCACTGTTCAGACCACTAAGGAACTTAACCTTCTTGTTAGTGGCAACATATTATTTCATAAAATGGGCGGAGGCACTCCTTCTAGCCAGAATTCTCTAACAAGAAGGGTAAAAGTTCATATGGGAGAATATAATCTGTCGATTTGGTTTGCTACGCACAATAGTCTCAGATAATAGAAGGTAATTCGTAGGAAAGAAGATGAAAGATTTTTGTAAAGAGCATGGGATAACATATTTGTTCTCCACACCACAATATCCACAGGACAACTAACAAGCTAAAGTCACGAACAAAGTGCTGATAAATATGCTAAAGAAGATACTGGGAGAAGCAAAGGGTAAGTGGACAACAGTCCTGCATGGAGTACTATAGGCCTACAAGACAATTGCTAGGAATTCTATCAAGACGTATCCATTATGACCAATGGAATGGATGTAGTAATACCAACGAAGAATATCTTCCCGACAATAAGGTCAAAGGTGGTGCAGACTAACTAAAATAACCAACAAGCAAAGTTGGATTTACCTAGACCATGGAATACTTGTAATCTTAAAAGATACTATCAATGAAAGAAAGCTCCTTTGATTGCTAACAACCTGTACGTGAAAATAGTTGAATTGGGCCCCACCTAGGTCTACGTTGTTCTCCTCTGCCTTAATTGACAGGGTATAGAGTTGGTCGGGACCCTACTCTGTAAAGAGTAATAAAGCACTAAGATGAACCTTACTTGGGTCTAGGTCTACGTGGTTCTGTTCTGCCTTAATTGGCAAGGTACGGAGCTGGTCGGGACCCTATTTTGATACGAGTAAGCAATAAATTAGGTTCCACTTGGGTTTGGGTCTATGTGGTTTTGCTTTACCTTAATTGGTAGGGTATTGAGCTGGTTGGGACCCTACTCTGTCACGAGTAACATAACATTGAAAGGGCCCCCACTTAGGCTCAGGTCTACGTGGTTCTGTTCTACTTTAATTGGTAGGGTATTAAGCTAGTCGGGGTCTTATTCTGACATGAGTAACATAACATTGAGTTGGGTTCTTTTGAGAGTCAAGTCCTCGTAGCTCTCCTTTGCCTTAACTTGTAGAGTGAAGAGTTGGATGGCCATGCTCTGTCCTGAGTAATAGAGCACAGAGATGGGCTTTTTTGAGAGTTAGGTCCTTGCAGCTCTCTACTGCCTTAACTAGTAAAATGAAGAGTTGGACAACCACATTCTGTCTTGAGTGATAGAGTACAGGTCCTCGCAGCTCTCTTTTACTTTAATTGGTAGAGTGAAGAGTTAAACGGCCACACTCTATGTTGATTGACAAAGCACGAAGAAGGGCTCATTTGGGAGACAGGTCCTCGCAACTCTTCTCTACCCATAGTGGTAAAGAAAAAAATGGGATGATTGCAATTTTCCCTACATTGATGAAACATTATAATAGAACCCTTTTGAGGACAAGGTTTGCATAACACTATGCTTTGATAGCATTGAGTGATGCCTTGCATTGACTTAATGGCCGTAGCATTGAGTTAGAACTTTACTAGAGGGCAATAACTCAGAAATATCTCTCCAAAGTAGAATGTTATGTTGCTTAAAACCTTAAGTGATATTTTACTGCCCACCTACTTTCAAAAAAGGTTCTACCTAAGTAAGAAAAACATAAAGAAGAACCTGTGGGGAACAGTTAGTGATACAGTGCAAGCAATGCAAAAAAGTAAATCAAATTTTTGGTGAAGTGCTTAAGTAAAGCAAAGTGTACATTGCAAGCAATGCAAAATGTACATTAGATCTTTGTTGAAGCGCTTAATAAAATAAAGTGTATAATGTAAACAATACGAAAAAGTAAAGTCTATGATATTCAACTAAGTTAAGAGCAGAGTAACAGTTCGCATAAAAATAGAATTTTTCATAAATAATGAAAGACGTACAAGAGAAATCCCAAAAATAGAAGAGTATAAAAAAAATTAGCAAAAACAGAGTATAACAAAAATCAAAAGATAGGTCCTTATACAATAGCAGACGACTGGTTGGCAAGAGGTGAGACTTTAGTAGGGTTGGAAGGATTAACTATTTTGTCCTGATCAACGTCGATTATAGGGATAGTAGGCAGCTCATTGGCAGGGATAGGCAAGTCAATCAGTCTGGTTAAATTGAAGTCTATGATCTGCCCAGCCTCCATAAGCTCGCTAGGGATGCGATCTAGGATAACGACGGGGTTCCCTTCCGCATCCAGCTGGAAGGGAGAGACTCGCCCATAGTCACCAGACTAGCTAAGAATTTCTCTAGGGGGAAGACTAGCAGGACCATCATAGTCTTCTTTGTTGTCCTCGTCCTCATCCTCCTCATACTAAAGTCGAGTAGCCTTAAAGCCTTCATGATAGGCCTCAGTAAAAGTTTCCTTTCCTAGCTGAGAGTTGACCCAACAGTTTTTTGGTATCTACTTCATCTTCTTTGGCCTGCGCTGTCCAAGCTTCGGTCCTTGTTGACTCAAAACCAATCCTGACGGAGCCTAGCTCAACATTTTATTGTTGTATTTGCTCTTGGAGATCTGCTAGCTTTGCGTCTTTCCTCTGCACTATCTCTTTGTAGTTGGTCAGTTCTAATTGAAGACCACCTTGGGAATCTGTCAGCTTCTTATTGTTGGCCTCAAAGACTAAGTTTTCCTTGGAAAATTGGGGCAAGTTCGCCTCCATTTCCTCTTTAGTCTCCTAAGAAAATTAACTAGAAGAGGCCAGCTTAGCTTGGAGTAGAGTGATTTTTTCTTCATACTCCCTAGTTAGGTTGGTTGCCTGGTCCTGAACTTTACGCCACTTCAGGAAGGCTAGGGTACCATAGGAATTGGCCTAGAAGAAAATAAAACTGTTAAATGAATGAAACACAAAGTATAAGAAGCAAAGAGGGAAAAACAAAAAATTACTTGATAAAGGCCATGAACAAACCGACCAAAGCCCAGATCAACATTGGCTAGGTCCACAATGTCCCAATTATTGGAGGAAATGGACTGGGAGAGCAAAGCAGTGATAATAGGGTTCCTTACCCCGCAGCTCATGTTGAAGATATGATTGAAAAGGGATCGAAAATTATTATTTTTATGTCCATCCTGGAGGAATGCCCCATGACTCCTTTAGGAGAATGCTACTTCCTCTAGGGGAGTCATAAGGTCACTAGGGCCCTCTTTCTCGAACTTCCCAGGGGGTGAAGGACTCCTCAAGCTTTTCCTTATCAGCTTGCACCTTTTAGGCGGTTGGAGCTTAGGAGTAGAGCTGTATTCCCTGATGGCGTTTAAGCTTTGCACTACTTAAGCATCAAGAAGCTTAGCAAGAGCAACAACAATAGTAGAAACAAAAATAGGAGTAGCCTGCTCTGCGTGCACCAGTATTAGCTGACCTGTTTCTCTAGTGTAGGTGGAAGCGCGCGGGGCCAGATTTCTCTTCTTTTTCTTATCCTAGTCCGAGGGAGGAGTAGCCTTAATGAAAGGGGTGAGGGAGAGAGGATACTCCGAGAGGCCAATATTCATGATGTTGAAGGACCATAAAGGAAATGGAAAAGAATGAAGGATAGGTATAGAGGCAAAGGGAAAAGGAAGGTTTTTCAAGATCTACTCGACTTGATCAAAAGGTGCTTGTCATGCAAGTGGCAGAGGCAAAGAAGAAAGATAAGAATAGGTCTGATCTCCTTCGATCACCTCGTCGGTCATCCTAGTTTGGAGGCCCATTGCTACTAGTCCCCTATCTTTTGATACTCTGCACTACTCTGTCCTAGTCTCAACAGAGGAAATGATAGAAGAATTTGTAAAAAAAATCAGTTAGATTAAACTTCACCCAAGGTTGAAAAATGGGACGCAGCTAGGTGCCTAAAAGCAAGACTTCTCTTGAAAGGTCTAGGGGACCCTGATTCCCTCATGAGAAATATCAGGGGTAAACTCCCAGTTCTTGAAGATAATCAGGGGGTCTTTGTACCACCCTTTATCAGTACTAAGGAGAGACAGAACCAGTGCGACTGCTGCACTCTTAAAGGATAGTTAATAATACCCAGGACATTGGGGGATAGCTTTTAAGTTGTATTTGGAGAGGAAGTCATTGGGGGTTATACCCATTTTCTCTACTATCTCCACTTGGCGATAAAAGTTACCAGACAATTGGCCTAGGACTTAATTTATTTTACTCAACACCTCATTAAAGAAGGGAGAAAGAGGAAAACTTAGGCCAGCCTTGATTTGGCTAGCGTAAACCATGATTTCACCTTGACGATGCTCGTTAGGGTTGTTGGGGTCTTTGTAAATCCGAATAGACACAGAGGTAGGGATATAGAGTCCCCTTTGAAGTTGGGTCATGTTGTTGTTCATTGAGAAATTAAATTTGCAAAAAAGAGAAGGTAAATACAGAAGATTACCTCAACCTAAGAGAGGTAAAGATGATAGTAAAACAAATAGAAAAAGAAAGAAAAACGTCGTTGACACAGAAAGATGAGATCGCATAGGAAATAACACAGTAAGAGGAGAAGTTGGTGCAAGTCTCTTATTTATAGGAGAACGTAAAGCAGTACGTACACCTAGGAGGATAACTTAGTCCAACCTAACCATCGTAACTTAGGGAACAATGTAGACGTAGTGGGGCATGTGGATGACCACAGATAAGGGACAATTTGTCTCAATCGTCAAAAAAGATTTGAAGCGACACTGCATTGAATGCGTCTATTCCTTAAGAGCAGAGGCAAAGATAGAGAATCATGACAGCCAATTAGAAGGAGGATACGTGTTTCGATAAGATGGTGAGATTTCTCTTGTATTCTTCTTGCTTTTAATGAACACTTTATTTTTAAGCCAACTGCTAATCTACATTTAACATAAACTTTAGTTATTCATATTATTTACGCTATATACACAATCTATTTATCTACTTTTTAAACTTAACTTGAACTTTAATAAAATGCTTTACTTATGCTTCTCTGATGTGTGCCTAACTACTGTTCTTAAACTTTAACAATATGTTTTACTTGCACTTCTGTGCTGTGCGCTCAAGTGTTGTTCTTGAACTTTAATAATATACTTTACTTGCGCTTTTGTGCTACGCGCTCAACTGCTATTCTTGAAATTTAACACTAACTTTGAATTTTTTTGCACTGTTTACTCTGCACGTGCTTTATGTCTTTCTACCTCTTCTCCCTTAGATTCTACCTTAAATAATTTCTACTTAGGTGGAACCTTTTTAAAAATAACCACATAGTAAAATTTTGTGTGGTACAACCTTATGTACTTGGGGAGGTACTCTCGAGTTACTGTCCTTTAAAAAGGCTTTAACTCAGTGTTGTATAGCTTAATACCTACAAGGCATAGTTGTATAATGCTCGTCTTTATTCCCAAAAGGGATATTCTCTAATGCTTTTATTATTCTAAGGCAAACTATAGTTGTTCATTACTCCTTTTTACTATAGGTAAATGAGGGCTTTGAGGATCTACTCTTCAGCTTAACAAATCTTTGTGCTATATTATTTTGGACAGAACATGGTTGTCCAACTCTTCATTTTATTTGTTAAGGTAGAGGAGAACTGCGATGACCGGACTTTTGGAAGAGCCCAACTCAGTATTATGTTACTCGTGTTAGAGTAGGATCCCGACCAGCTTCTTATTCTACCAATTAAGGCAGAGAAGTCCCACATAGGCCCAGATCCAGGTGGGATCCAACTTTAGTACTCTATCTGCACGCAGGCTACTAGTAATCAGAAAAAATTTCTTATTGATAAACTCCTTTCTGGTATACTCTTACTATCCTGTATGGCCCTTCCCAGTTATGACCCAACTTTCTATTATTCTACTCTTCTGTATTCTGGAATACTCTACACAACACTAGTCTATTTCTTTACACTGCTTATAGCGGACTTTCTTATTGAAGTAATTTTACAGCTTCTTATGATAGCTCTCTAACCTTATTAGCGTTACTTTTCATTTTTCTTCTAGCAAATCTAGTTTTACGATTATCTACTGGTTGTTCTGGTCAGTCTGTACTACTCTTGATCTTATTGTTGGGAAGTTATTTTCTATTGGTATCACTGCCTCTATATCATAGGCCATAGTAAATGGAGACATCCCTATGGAGGTTCTAGCAGTTGTCCTATAGACCCATAGTACGCCATGCAAGACCGATGTCCATATTCCCTTTATTTCTCCCAACTTCTTCTTTAGCGTGTCTATTAGTATTTTATTTGTGGCTTCAGTTTGTACGTTACCTGTGGATATTGTAGCGTGAAAAATAACTGTGTTATCCCATGCTCTTTACAAAAATCTTTGATCTACTCTCTTGCAAATTGTCTCCCATTGTCTAAGACTATAGTGCATGGTAGACCAAATCGATAGATTATGTTTTCCCATAAGAATTTCTGAACTTCTTGTTGGTGTATTCTAGCTAAGGGGAATACTTTCGCCCACTTGGTAAAGTAATCTTTCATCACTAGTAAGAAAATTAGGTTACTTGGTGCCTTAGGCAGTGAACCTACTAGATCAATTCCTCATTGTGCAAACTGCCTAGGGCTGAAGAGGGAATTGAGCAGCATTGTTGGCTGTTGAATTATTCTCCCATGTCTTTGGTAATTGTCGCAATGCTTGGGGTGTAGAGTTGCATCTTTTTGAAAATATGGTCAGAAATACCCTTGGAAGAGTACTTTGTGGGCCAAAGACCTTGTCCTTAAATGATTCTCTCAATCTCCTTCGTGGATTTCGCTCAGCACGTCCTTTACCTCTTCTAGTGTTAGGTAACGTAGGAGTGACCTTCATACTGACTTCCTGTACAGTTTCCCATCCTAGATAGCGTATTTCTCTGCCCTGCTCTTCACATATCTTGCCTCATTCGGCTCGTCAGGCAATACTGCTAATTGGAGGACGGCGAAAATTGGGCTCATTCACCCTTGATCTCCTACTGCAGCTACCATACTGACCAATTCCGACTCATTTATCATAGGTCTTTTCTGGTAGCCTAATGGTAGTTCTCTGTTGTCTTGTCCTGCCAATATTGAGGCTATGACAGCTAGGACATCTGCATGTCTATTGTCTGTCATTGGTAAGTGTTCTATTCTGACTTCTTCAGCTCAAAGTATGGTAGACCTGATTTTCTCTAGATAGAATTGCATCTTGGGATCTCGTGCTTCAAACGATCCGTTGACATGGTTAACTACTAGTTGTGAGTCATTATAGACTGTAGCCTCAGTTACTCCCAGCCCTGCTAATGAATTGAGGCCGAATATCATTGCCTCATATTCTACTTCATTGTTTGATGCTTTAAATCCCAATTTGACTGTTTTCTCTATCTTAGAACCGTTAGGAGTGATTAACATCACTCCCATGCTTGATCCTTTCAGGTTTGAAAATCCATTCATGTAGACTTGCTATCTTGGAAGGTTGCTCGCTTCTTGCCCTTCTTCAGCATATTCCAACTCTTTTACCAACATATCTGTTCTTTCTTCCATTGGAAAGTCTACCAAGAAATCTGTCACTGCTTGATCTTTTAGCAAAACTTTGGGCTTATATTCAAGTCCAAAATTAGCTAGCTGTACAACCCACTTTTTCATAATCAGGTAGCCCAAAAACTTCCTTGAAGTTAATGCAAAAGTACACTTTTCCGGGTTGATCTTCATCTCAACCTTTCTCTCTCGTGAAAATACCTCTTCTAGATCAACAACATGATCTTATTTTTCACAATTAGGTCATCAATATAGACTTCTGCAGTCTTTCCTAACAGATCTCTAAAGAGTTCTGTTATTAGCTTCTGATAAGTTTCTTCTACGTTTTTCAACCCAAAGGGCATAACTTTGTAGCAGTAGAGCCCTTGCTCAGTGATGAAGGTTGTTTGTCTTTTTTTGATCTGTTGGGTTAAGCTGTATCTGATTTTAGCCTAAATAGTTATCCATGAAGGACAACCTTTCATTACCTGAAGCCACATCTACCAACTGGTCTATCCTTGACATAAGAATGTTATCCTTAGGGCATGCCTTATTTAGATTTGTAAAGTCAATAAAAACTATAACTTTCCCATTCTTTTTCGGCACTGCTACAATATTCACTATCCAATCAAGAAACAACACTTCCTTAATAAATCCTATTTTGATCAGCTTGTTTACCTCTTCGTTTATCCTTTCTCTGAACCGTGGTGCTATTTTACTGGCTTGTATTTTACTAGCTTGATAGTTGATTCCACATTCAAGTAGTGGCAAATCACTTTTAGGCTGATCCCCGCCATCTTTTCTATGGACCAGGCAAAAATATCTCAGTTTCTCTTTAAGCAGTTTGTTAGTTCTTTTAGCTTTTTCGATCTCAATTTTGTTCCTACCCCGATTTGCCTACATTCCCTTACATCCATCATTTGGACGTTCGCTAGGCATAGGGGTTCTCCAGGCTCGGTTTCCCCACTTTAATTGTTGTTGCTAGACATTTGCTTCGGAGAACTCCTCCTTGTCCAGCGTACACACCTGGTTTGTCACCTGATCCCCTCATATATTCTACATCCCTTGCGGTATTGGGAACCTTAGGACCTGGTAGTATGTTGAAGGAACGACCCTCATCTCATGGGTTCACCACTTGCCTAGGATGGTATTGTATGGGGAACTTGCTTCGACGACTATGAACCTGGTCATCAAGATTGTTGGTCCTGCCTGCACGGGCAAGACTATCTCTCCTCATGATTGGTTTGTTCTCCCTTTAAATCCAATTAAAGGGCCTCCTGTTTGGGTGAGCATGTTTCTACTAGGACCCATTTCCAGGAAGCCCGAAGCATACAAAATTTTGATTGAACTATTATTGTCGATCAATACCTTCTTGAGATTGAAGGTGCCCACTTAGAAAGTTATTACTAGTGCATCATAATGGGGCCTCAATACCCCTTCCAGATTCTTGTCTGTAAATGCTACAGTCTACTCTCCGTAGGACTTTATTTATTCTATAGGCCCGCTTCTTATTGTATAAACATGAGAAAGGTGCTCTGTTCACCGACTCTTGGTTCTTTTGTCAGTCCTACTCAGGTCTAACCTTTTACTCTCCTACTTAAGGACAATATGTATAATTGCTGCCCTTCCATCCTGTCCTTCAACAGGTAGCTGATCAGGTCTTTGATTCCTATTTCAGGGTGGATCATCCTTCTATTTTCTAGGCAAGTCCCTTAGTGCCCTACTCTGCCAACCTCTATAGAAACTTTCTCAAGGTCTGGCACCTATTGATGGTATGTGCCCGTACCTTGTGATACTTACAGTATCGCTCATCTCGATTTATCTAATCTCGAGGAGGTGGTGCTAGCCACTCAAAGTAAGGCTCATTCACGATGAGCGATAAAATCTTGATAGGAGGCATAAAGAAATATGTCCCCTCTCTCTTCCGCTCCCTATCCTACTCGAACGGTTTCTTCCTACTCTACTGCTGTGATTGATGTTGCTTGTTGGGCTTCACCATAATATGTATTACTTTGATCTTCCTGGTCAAATTCCAGGGATCATGTTCCAATCTAATATATTTTTCTGCTCTTTCAAATAGTTTGCTTAATGTTTTCGGTGTCTTTTTAACAAGAAACCTATATAATCCTGAGTTAGATGACAAAGAGTTTTTGAATGCCATTACAGTCGTTTTTCTTTTGCAACTCTCCAAAGACATCGTTTCTTCCCTGAATCTCATTGTAAACTCTCTAAGGCTTTTCCCAAATTGCATCTTCATACTGAGTAGAGCGTCTATGTCTCCGTCACTCTTTTTGTTGCCAATGTACCGTGTTACAAAGATAGTACAAAGCTCCTCGAAAGAATCTACTGATCCACATGGCAACTTGTGGAACCAAGTTAATGCATTTCCCCATTGACTAGAAGGGAATAACCTGTAGATTAATCCTTCGTTTCCTTTCCATAAAGTGAGCATCTGTTGGAAGTGGAATAGATGCTCCATTGGGTCTTTTGTCTCTGAATAAGGGGTGAAGCATGACGACATAAACTTTTTCAGAATTTCTCCTGTCAAGATCTTCACTGTAAAGGGAGACCTCTGAATTTCGTTGACAACTTACGTTACCAATGTCCGAATGTCTGTACTCTTCATTGTCTTCTTCTCTTTTCGGATCATCTCTCTGATCTCCTCTTAAGTAAGATTCGTTGTGGGTTCTACTCAAGTAGTTATAGTGTCAACTTCTGTCTCCCCTTCTCCTGTTGGGATCAGCGGTTGTGAGCTTCCTTCTGTATTCAAAGCATAATCATCTCCAATAGGAAACTGAGGATCTCTCGGTGGGAAATCTTGTCTTGTTGGTTGCTAGTTCTCAATACATTAACTCAAGTTCTATTTTATTCGGCTAAGTCATCCATTTTCTTTTGCATTTCCTTTTGTTGCTTTCTCATAGCTTCTAACATTGCCAAGAGTTGAGCATCAGCGACTGGTGCCACAAGTGGAGGTGCATTGGCTTTGGTGATTCTAGTGGATCTCACCATTATTTCGACAAAAATCAATAAACTACTGGTTTCCTATAGACGACGCTAGATTTGTGTGGTTTAAATTTGGTGAACAGTGCTAATGGACTCCACCTCACAGGTCCGAAGTCAATTCTATCACCTCCCTCATTGTGCCGATGTGGTACTATAAAATCCTGAGTTTTTGATTCGTATCTCGAGAAAAAATAAATAATAGAATTTTGAAAAAATCTTAAAAGTGGGACTTAGGGGTAAAATTTTAGGATGTTTCTGATCATTTTTAATGGAATCTGGCCTCCCCATTGGATTAAAAATGATTGAAAAACATATTTTAGCCTGTAACTACGCTCAAATGCGAGTCCGAATAGAAAAATTACAAAATTCTCGATTATTGAATCGGACCATGCTAAAATAATAATTTTTTGCTAGAGTAAGAATTATTAAGATTCGATTATACCATTAGGTTCGTAGTAAAAAATTATTGAACATGGACTATTTACTTGTCATTTTCGAAGATCAAGAAGTCAAATTATTGTAAAAAATGAAATTGACGTCAATTTTAGGGTCCCATCGGGCCAAAAATGTTAATTTTTGTTAGAGATAGAATTTGTAAAAGGTGACCATACCATTAGATCCGGAACGAAAAATTAAATGAAATAAAGTATTCATTTGTCACTTTTGGAGTCCGGATGGTCAAGTTATCGTCGATTAAGACAATAAGCAAAATACCGATTTCATCCCAAGATTTTATATAAATAAATTTTTTGATTTTTTTTATATTCATCATCATTCTCACTCATCCAAAACTAGTGAAGTTTTTTTTTTTTTTTTTAATTTTCTTTTATTTTTCTTCCAATTTTTCAATTTCTATTCGTCACGAACGGTCCGTCTTCGACCTTCAACGCAGAAGAGAAAATTGTCCGCAGCCTCGTTCTCTACAAAACCCACCCAATTGCCTTCCGTTTTCTTTTCTTTTTCACACCATATCGTTAAAAAAATAGCCGTATATATATACAGGGGTTTCGCAACTTCGACCTCAAATTTCATCAGTTTCGAGATCAAATCGTCCTCCGTCGTAGAAGGGAGAAAGGACGACGACGTCAAAATCTTCGAAACCACCGGATTAGATTCAAAAATCTGTCGTATCGAAGTTCAAACCACTTCGATTTCTGTGTCAATTACCTCAATTTTGGTACACATGCTTCAATTCTGTCGCCTAGAGATAATAAGGACTTACAATCTTTTTTGGTAATCATAGATTTATGAAAATTGCATTTAGGATTTTATTAAAAATTTGTAATGTATTTCCAAAAATATAGAATTTAATTGATTATTTCTAATTCACGCCAGAACTTGTATAT
This sequence comes from Akebia trifoliata, assembly GCF_017979445.1. Lineage (NCBI taxonomy): Eukaryota > Viridiplantae > Streptophyta > Magnoliopsida > Ranunculales > Lardizabalaceae > Akebia > Akebia trifoliata. The sequence continues at coordinate 89,038 of NW_028237151.1, read as the reverse complement.
TTGATATGTTTAATTGTAGTTTATAACAAATTATACGTGGGTAAGATATTTCACCAGGTTATTTCCGTCAGTTGGGTCCTGTGCACCGTTCGAACCCCGTTTTGATCTAAATTTTATACTTTTTCAATATTATTGATAAAAAAATAAAGTTCATAATTGGAAAAATGATTTAATATTCAACTAACTCATATTAACTTGATGAGTATCAGAAAATTGATATTTTATTTGAGAAATTGAAAACTATAAAAATTGGACAAAGAAAAAAAGGGTATGAAACGGTAAAATATCAGAGTCACACCCGAGGGGTGATGCCTATATTTTATATTGTTGTGTTGTGTGTAGATTGGTGAACGGATATCCAAGGTTAATGTTACTGGTTGCATGTTTATTTACTTTCTATTAGTGCGAGGCGTTGTTTACTTTTCTGTTCTATTATTTATTTTAGGTCGGGTGGCCACAGTTGCATGGTAGGAAACTGGATATCCATTCTCAATCTTGTATTGTTAATTTCTCTTTTGTTTTCAAATGAAAATAATATATATATGTAGTTATTTTGTGAGTTGTTAAAGAGTGTGAATGCTTGAAGGGATAGTGCGTCATATCATCCGGAATGGTGTATTATCTTGGGATGTACGGTAGTGACCACTAAGCTTATACATGGTATGGGATGCGCATGAGAGTGGAGTCACAACTAGAATCCAGGTTTATTCCTTTCTATCTTTATCGGTGAACTTGTAATGTAAAGGTGGTCGTATACTAATGATTTGTATATTTGGGAATCACATACACGCCTGATAGGCATAGACGAAGATGATTAATCAGTAATCAGTAACAATCTATAGCAGTCGAACGTTCTAACACATCGAAAAGAGATCCATTGCTTACGGTCACGTCAAATAGCCAGCCTGAACCAGATAAATGATTATGCAAGTATGGTAAACAGCGACCAGCCACAAAATCAGGAACTAATACTTTATTATGAAACATTACGTCTTGACTGGGAACGATCTATTCATGAATCCCAACTCTCTAATTCCACTACTCCACTATTGTGTATTATGTACATGTTGCCTTATTTTGATATATAAAATGAAATGCATGTTTAATGTTTTTATTTGACCAATTAGATTTGTATAAAAAGAAAATGTTATAGTGAGTATTGCTGATTGATGTAATGTGAGTTTTAAAATGTTTAGTTGCTTATCCCTGGCTATACGTACCAGTTTATCGTAGTTTATTCTGTAAAACTTTACATATGTTAAAATGATTTAATATGCTTATTCGTTCACGTTAGAAGAGGTTATTGGCAAAAAAAATTTTCTTTCTTACTGGGTAACCATTGTTACTCACCATTTCCTTCTCCATTTTTTAGTTTTAGATCCGAAGTTTGGTGAGACAGGTGTAGAAAATAATTGAGAATCATCTGGTGGGTCAGATAGACAGTTAGAGTCCGACACTTGGTGAGTATTGGGGTTATACCCCCTAGTGGTGTCGATTTGTCCAAGAGTATTATAGATTTTGTCTTGAATGTTAGGACTTTTGTTAGAGTGAGAAATTTTTGTATAATCCCGTATATAAATTTCTTCTTCTGCACTCTGATCTATCGTACGTTATTAGATGTATATAAGCTTCCGCTAGTATTATATTTTATATGTATATATGCAAGATTATATGTCATTTATTAGGTGCAGGTTGAACGCCTTAGAATGCTAACATAAACAGAGGAGATCATGCCAAAATTTTAAGGCGCCACTTTGTGCTTGGAGATCTAACATGGGGCTTTGTGTTAGCGTTTGGCATGGCGTCACAAGTACCTACCAAAAACTTTTCGATGCTCAAGTTAGAGAAGTAGATGAACAATTTAATAAACTGGTTAGACTTCCAATCCGTCAAAAGATCCCTTCCTTTATGCTAATTGTGTTATTTATGGATCTTTCCTATGAATCAGGATTTTCCCTTCTCATGGGGGGGAGGGGGGAGGTGATCCCAGGGAATCCCCTGATTTCTTGGATCCAAAAAGGAATGGAGATCTTCTAGATTGTATATATTGTATTGGGGAGATCTCCTCTGAGATCTCTAAGCTTGACGTGCGCATATAAGGATTATGAGTATTCTTTGACCAGGTTTACCCTGCTTGGTAGACCAGGTCTTATTCAGTGTTGTGCTGCCCTTTTAGGAAGACTGGGTGCTCTCTACTTTGACTTGCCCTATTGTTGGGTAGCTCCCACATGCTGATCTGCACATGGTACCACTCAACTGGCCTAGACATGTATACGGTCTAGATAATTGATTGGTTATTTCCTTTTATATTTCCCATTCTACAAATACATCCTTAAATTAAAAATATTGTCTTGTGTAAACAACCATTTACTCTCAAATTGTATATCTTCTAACTTTCGCAAGTTTGTCAAATACGATTTCAAAGATTTTGATTCTTCTCAATTTGGTTATTCAAATTGATACTAACCCTTAGTTCAATAAAAAAATGTCTCATCAATCCTTTTAATTAATTAACTATAGTCCTATAACATATAAAATTCAAAATCATAATACTGATTTCTAATTGAATCATTAAATTTAAACTCTTAGATTTCCTTTATTAACTCAGTATTATTGTCGTTACTTCAGAAATTAATGTGTTTATAACTTTCCTTGACTTGTGAGCAAGTAAGGGACCGAATTCAAGAGAAATGGGAGTTGTTACCAAGCTAAGTAAAATAAAGTTAATCTAAATCAGTATTTAAATTTTTTTGTTTTTTTGTTTTTTGTGTAACAAAAATGAAAGTAGATGTTGCTAGAAAATAAAGCAATAGAAATGAAAATTATACTAAGAAGCAAGAGAAAAGGCCATTAGTGATTAGAGTAACCTAAGAATAGCAATTAACATCACATCTAAGTTTTATCCTTTTCTAAACTCAACTCCAAGGGCTGGGTGTGAGCTCCTTGGGTTGGAAGATATAACATGAAGCTTGAATAATACAATAGTTTGAGTTCTTTCACTTACTAATGTGTGAAGTCCCTACTACCAATTATCTAAATTAAGTATGTTTTATCTTGATCTTATTTAAGCATAAAACATCTAAGTTAAGTATAAAAGGTATGGGGATTCATCTAAATCTTTGATTCATTAAAGTTGGATAAAACCTTGAAAAGAACTCAATAATCATAAAGAAATATGGAAGGATAAGAACTAAAATATAGAATTAAAAGCTTGGTCCTAGGCTTCTTCTTCTTACTAATGAAGGGAATCTAGCTTATGATCATTGTAAGGAGACAAGGAGAAGTCATAAAACCAACACTTGTATTCATTGAGTGACTAAGGTACACTTCTTCCTCTTGGAGAAATTACAGAAATTTAAACAACCTAAAAATAAAAATTACAAGAGAAAATGCCAAGGGCATTAGGGGGGAGAAGAGATAATGGACAAAGGCTAAGACCTCCTTCCCAATTGGGAAAAATATCTATTTATAAACATTCGATACTGTAAAAGGATCCAAAAATAGCCACCCTCTTTTTTTCATATAAGATCACATGAGGAGCATACTCGAAGAATTGTAGGGTACTTCAATCGAAATCTATTGCACCACATTGGATATTAATTGCGCCACATTGATGTTAATTCTTTTGGATCTCTAATTTTACATGATTGTTTGATTGGTTTTCTAGATTATAATGCACACTTGATTGATTGATTGATTTGATGGTCCATTTTGATGATTTGATATTTGACATGTACGATGAACACACATAATTAATTTCAGATAAATACATGCAATTAAGCCTATTTAGCATGATTGAACATGTAATGAGATAATTTGAGGTTTGGTATGATTATTTACGTAATCTAATAAAATAGGATGGAAATCGAGATAAAAACTTGAAAAAAGTATGGATAAATCAGTATTTTAAGACATTGATCACACCCCCAAACTTATCTTTTTCTAGTCCTTTAGAAAATAAATTACCACTTTCGCAAGCATCTCGACTGCATTTAACAAATGTAGGAAGCCCTTAAATCATTAAGTTATCCCTAGTAGATGAGTTTGATTCGTGAAGGTTTATAGAGAATATACCCACAAAATTCGAAATAACTTTTGAAGTAATAATGGTTAAGATCAAAACTTATATTTAAAAACACAAGTTCTTTTAAGATTTGTTAGTCATTTGGAAGTAATATTTGGTATAGAGTCCCAACTCTTATTTCTCTATGACAAACTTATACTTAAATTGACCTTTTAGATATAGTGATTCTAACTTAGAAATTTTTAGAAATTCGATTTCCTAGAGTGAGTTTCAACCTTCTAACTAATCCAAAATAATTGGATTAACTTAGGATTTAATTCTAAATTTAGGAGCTGTAAATGTTCACTTCAATATCTCGAAAAGGCCTTATCTATGATATTCTAGCATACTCCCGATTTTATACTTGATAGCTTTCACCCTACTAAAACTCTAAACTTTTTTATTTTGATTCTTTTTAATATTTCTTTCTTTCTCGCTTCGAGGGATCTTTTTTTTTCTTTTCTTTAATTTTTCTTTTTCTTTTTTACTTTTTTCACTCTTTTTATAAGAAAAGCATACATCCCTTTTTAAGGTACCTAGTCTAATTCAATGGTTGATGTTCACGATATATTCAACCAGTTTTATTTTTCTTCTAATCAGCCAACCAAATGAACAAGGAAGTCAAAGTTCATCAAACCTAATCTTTCCTTATTCTCTTGGTAGAAATAAAGTAAAAATTACACTTAATCCAACCTAGATTCTTGGTAACCTTATTAGAAGTATCTATAAACAAAAGGTAACTTTGCTCAAATTTTTTCTTAAGAGAAACACAAATGGGGAATCCAGATCAAAACTTCCAACCAAAGACTAATTTAATGTTTTTAACTAAGTTCTTAAAAATACAAGCTAAGATCTTGAATAAAATAAAACAAAGTTGCCACCAAAATATTTTTTAAATTTTAAAAAATTATTATTATTTTTAGAATAGAAAATAAAAGAAAATATATGAAAATTTGACCCTATACCCCTAAACTTAAACATGATATTGTCCTCAATATTTTAGTATGCATATGCAAATGCAAAACAGAAATTGACAAAAGGAAATGAAGTGGGTTGGATAATACATGAAAATGATCGAACAATCTTGTGATACCAACATAATGTCTTCTTAAATGAGACACCACTCACCACTATCGCAGCGTCGATTGTATCTGTCATATTAGTCGTGATCATGTTGTATTATGCCAAGATCACCATAAAAGATACTTTGCTGATAACCTAGGTAAATGGTTCCTAGGCTATGTTGATAAATACGCATTAGTATTTTCAACCTACACTATGTAAACTAGCACAAGATGAAATAACTACAAAAAAGAAAATGATTTTTAAAAAATATTACTAAAATAAACTGTTTTTGAAACAAAACAGGGTAACACAACATTTAGATAAACAAAAACATAGAAAAATAACTACTAACAAAATAAATCCTAATACAATACTTAATAAATTGCCTAATGAAACATCTAATCCCTATGAACTCTACCTCTAGCAATGGTTGTCTCAAACTCTCACACCCTATGATACTGTTCAGCCGTATCGAGTTGTCACTCTAGGGCCTTCTGCCATCTATAAAACTTATCCATTGCCTTGAAAAGTTTTGTAAATGCCTTCTGAAGGGCAGAAGGATCAACATCATCCAAGAAGGATGTGTCCTCAAAATCTGGGCTAGAAGACGTATCTTTACTTACTCCAACTTTATCTAACTTTGGTTTTTGGCACTCATAGCCATGAGGGTTCCTGTGCTCTTCAAAGTTCTCAGGTAAATGCTACCACAAACTCAGGGCACACTTTGTGAAAAATAGCACAGCCTTGAATTCTAAAAGTTGGATCATCTCACCCTGAGGTGCTAGAACTGACATTGGCATTCCCATTTTCCTATCAAGAATCTAATAGATCAAGTGTGGGAAAATCAACGATCGTCCCTTCTTAGGCTTGATACAAGCATCGATCAAGATCTCTAAAATGAAACAAGACATGCAAAAGGTAGGATTTCTAGTCTGGATTGCATACATGATGTACATGTGCTTCGTAAAGAGCAAAGTGTTGTTCTGCGTCCCCAAGATATTGATGCCACTCATCGCCAACAAAGGTATTAATTTGCTCAAAAACTCTTAGATAGTAATCCTCCACTCCTCTTGCTAATACATTGTGAATCAGACCCAATTGAGTGACGAAGAACTCAAATGGATGACTAGTATGGCAAGTCCCATCCATGATTTCTACAATACCTAAGATTGCGATGATATTCTAAAAACCAATGACGAAAGTTATGTCATTGAACTCGATGGTGAGTGAAGGAGTGGCGACATTGCCCAAAATAACGGATGCATAAAACTCTCTCACTAACTTGTGACGCCCCGCCGAATGCTAACATAAATCCCAAAGTCACCTCGAGGCACTAGGTGGCGTTTCGAAATTTTGGCATGGTCTCCTCTGTTTATGTTAATGTTCCACGGAACTCCAAACTTGATAAACCAATATCCAAACAAATCCTGTATATAACATATGTCAACAATATACAAGGTATGGAAGAGAGTAAGTTACGAACGGCATAAGGTAAGATCAGAGTGACGCAAAATGGTAAAATATACAGGATTACAAAAAATTTCCTCTCTAATATAGGCCTAATACTCAGCCCCAAAAAGAACGTATACCTCTCCTAGGACGAACAGACTCCTAGTAGAAGTAATCATGATGCTCACCGGGTAACGAACTCTGGTCATCGGTATGACCCACCAGATAGTCCTCGCTAGACGGCTCTACGACTGCCTCTCTAACTATAGGTTCTGAAGCTAAAAAAATAGGAAGTAAAGGGTGAGTAACAATGGTTACCCAGTAGGTCCATAAATAATTCCTACTAATAACCTCACCTAACGTGATCGAGTAATCATACTGATACATTTCAAAATATGTAAGCTTTACAAATCAGACTACGTTTAACTGGTACATATAGCCAGTGATGATCAACTAAAGAGTTTAAAATCCCACATAGCATCAGTCATCCATACTCATTATACATTTTCATTCTTATGCAAATATAATTGACAACATTGAAATAATAGACATGTTTTACAGTTTATAATTTGAAATAAAATAATAGATACATATTACACAATGGTGGAGTACTAGAATAAAAGAGCTGGGATTCACGAATGGATTGCTTCTAGTCGGGACATGATGTTACAATATAAATCTAACTTTGAGTTCCTGATTTTGTGGTCGGTCGCTGCACTTACCACACTGGTGACCATTTATTCGACTCAGGCGGGTCGTTTGATGTGACCGAAAACAATGGGTTTTTTTTCGATGTGTCAGAATGTTCGACTACTACTAGATTATTAGTGATCATTGATCAATCATCTTCGTTTATGCCTATTAGGCGTGCATGTGATTCCCAAAATAAGTACTCCATTCGTATACGATCACCTTTACAATACACGTTCACTAATAAAGATAGAGAGGATTGGACCCAGATTCCAGTTGTGACTCCACTCTCATACGCGTCCCATACCACGTATGAGCTTGGTGGTCCCTACCGTACATCTTAGGATAGTACATCACTCCGGATGATATGATGTACTATCCACTCAGGCATTCATAGTCTCTTTAACAACTTACAAAATAGTTACTTATATATATTACTTTTTTTTTATAAAAACAAACAAGAAATTAATAATACAAGGTTGAGAATGGATATCTAGTTCCTACTATGCAATAGTGGCCCCTCGGCCTAAAATAAATAACAATACTCAGCGTCTCTACGCTAACATAATGTAAATAAACATACAACCTTGTCATTATCTCTAGATATCCCTTCACCAACCTACACACAACATGCAATGTAAAATGTAGACATCACCCCTCGGATGTGATTCTGACATTTTACCAATTATCTCCTTTCCCATTCTTTCGATGTTTTCACTTTTCGACTTTTCAAATCAAATCTTTCTTTTTCAAGTTTTCAAAGTCACTTTGACCATTCGATCTACAAAACCATTAAATTTTTGTTAAAACGGGGTCTCAATGAATACGCGAAGGCAAACTGCCAAAATTGGGAAAGTGGGCAAAAATTTGGCTAAGTGTTGGAAACTCAATTTTTCAAACTCCTCGAAATCGAAAATGGATTTTTAGAAACGAAAGCCTTGAACACGAGATTCGACACCATATAATTTTTATAGTTTAATTCAAAGTAGCGCGAAAGATATCAACTTTTGAAATTTTATCGAAAACATAGAAATTTACATTTTGTTTTTGAAACCAAAATTCGGGTTTTGATCATTTGAGATTTGAATCTTGAAACCATTCCCATTATTCTGAAATGGGGAGTAAAATATTAATTTCATTAAAGAACTTAAAGTAAATGAAAACCATTTACTTAAATGTTTTTAATGAAATAAAGGTTGGGAAATCGTGGCTATCGGAGGCAGAAGCATGTTTCCGTCGTTGGGACCGATAGAATGGCCTTCAGTAGGTGTCGGTGGCAGAAACATGTTTCCATCGGTGGGATCGATAAAATGGCCTTTGACAGGTGTCGGGGGAACTAACAGCTTCTGCTGACGACACTGAAAAATCTCGCAAATTTTGGATTTTTCGATCATATTTCTAATTTTTCTTCTATTTTTCAAACCCTTCGACCTACCCATAATTTTTAATGTTAAAACATGTTAAAACACATCAAATCTTTATTTCTAGCATGAATTGCAAATCAAGCAAAGATTTCCACAATTTGAAACAAACAACAAGTTTTTTTAAAACCTAAATGCACATTTCGAAATCTAAAGGTTACCACTAAGAATTGAAAGTCCCCTACTTGGTTTGTGGATACAAAATGTGATAAGCTAGCACAAGAATCAAGTTCGGCGGCACGAGCGACGAGTTCGGACTGATTTGGGTGCAAAACGAATGAGTTGATCACGAAACCCTTGATGAAGGTGTCCTTCCTCTTTCAACGACAGTGGACGACTCCTCTTCGGTGTAGGATAGCCCTCCAAGTGGGTAAGCTCAAACCCTTATGCTATTTTTAGGCGAGAGGCTAAGAGAAAGAAATGAAAGTGAGGATTTAATGGGGTGAGGACATAGGGTTCGTCGATGTCGACATTTTTTCCTTCTTTGTCGACGATCAATACTGGCTTGATCACGATGGAGGTTGGCGAGAATGGGTTGAAACCCTAGAATAGATAAAGGGCTGATTTGAGATTCTTTAGAAAAGAAGTGAAAGAACTGAATAAAAAGAAAGTTATCTTTCTGTTAAACAAGGGGTGGGGATATTTTTAACATTTCCTACTTGTTTCTATCTTTAACGGCAATCCAACTATTCAGACTCGGAAAATGACAAATGAATATTCTATTTCGAATATTTTTTAGTTGTGGACCTATTGGTGACATCGAATTTTTCTGATTCTCACTTTAACGAAATTTCATTATCTTGGGTCCCACTCAACACGAATTCGAGGATTTTCTAACTCTCTCATCCAAACTTGACTTTGAACGTGCTTACAGGCTAAAGTATATATTTAAATCATTTTGAACCTAATGGTGAAGTCAAAATTCATTAAAAATGAACGGACTAAAATTCGAGCACTCTAATCTAAGTCTTTCTTTTAGAATTTTATCGAAATTCACATTTAGATTTCCTCAAGATGTAAATTAAAAACTCGGGGGTATTACAAACTCCTTACAGTAGATTTTGGATCTGGTGTAGAACAAATTATTCCATCCTAGTTCAGCATTGGTCTCACAAAATCACGTTCCATTGACACCTTAAAAGTACTGATAAAAAATAGACTCTTAAAAAGTAGTTCGTTTGGAAGAGGCCATGGATACCACTACAATAAGAATGAGAAAATGATTGATCAGTGAAAATTTGAATCTAATTATTGATTAAAGGACTGCGATGAAGTGAAAGATGATTGTGATGGAGATGACGACGCATTGAATGTGAGTTGGTTGTAATTTGGTGCATAATGTATTGATTACCTCTGATTTCCACAGAAATGGATGAGGAGTGAGATCTGAAAAATGTTTCTTTGATGGATATGGTATTGGACTAATTTGGAGTTGGAGGAGAAGATATTTAGAGATTAGGGCTTCTTTAGTGTTTAGAGTTGATGAGAAGTTCCCAGTTCACCCATGTGACAACTAAAAATCATAAATTGCTAAGATAAAAATCTAAAATTAAAAGAAAGAAATACTAATTAAGGAAAAAATCCTAAATTACTAAAAAGTCCTAAAATTTAAAATAAAAAAAATACTAATTACCTGAGATTTTGGATAGGAAGGTACCCATGAGTATCGTTTAATGTGATAAGGGATCAATTTGTCACTTATTAGCACATAGAGCTTGAGTGCATTGGGTATGCCATCCCGATTCATAAATGACTATTTGAAGAGGGCCAACAAGTGTTGTGCAACCCTAGACATATGAGGTCAATTATGATTTTTCTTTTATAACCTACCACTTTGGTTCTGAACCGATAACTATTATCGATGAGGAAAATGGCCAAGTTTTAGGCCTAACTAAAGTGAAATACTACAATACTCTTCCAAAACATCTAAAATTATTAATAAAAAAAAAAGAATGAGTTGCCTCCCAGAAGCGCTAAGTTTAATGTCATTAGCCAAACAAAAACTTTATTAATCCTGATAAACTAGATCATCGAGAAGAAGAACTTCCTCTTGCGGTACAAACTTGAGATACTGTTTGAGGCGCTAGCCAATCACTTTAAAAGTAGATCCATCCTTAGGATTAAGGACTTCGACAACACCATAGTGGTAAACTGTTTAGATAATATATAGGCTAGTTTAATGAGACTTGAGTTTCCTTGAAAAAGGATGGAATCTATTGTTGTACAACCAAACTCTTTGACTATACTCAAAATTTTGTGAAAGAATGTGCTTATCGTGATAAAATTTTGTATGCTCTTTGTAGTATTTAGCATAATCATAAAAATTATTTCTAATATCTTCTAATTCATCAAGTTGTAATTTATGATTTTTACCAACTTTATTGAGATTAAAGTTAAGGTGCTTGATCATCTAATATGCTTGATACTTAAGTTCTATAGGGAGATGCCAGGCCTTACCAAAAACTAATCGGTAGGGAGACATCTCAATTGGTATTTTAAAAGTAGTTTGATAGGTCCGTAGTGAGTCATTTAATCTCAAAGATCAATATTTTCATGAAGGATTGATTATTTTTTCAAAATGATCTTGATTTTCCTATTAGAAATCTCTACCTATCCACATGTTTGTGTATGGTAAGGTGTTGCAATTGTATGAGTTATTAGTATTTCTTCGTCAATGTTACAAAAATTTTACTACAAAAATGCGAGTCACCATCACTTCTGATAGTTCGTGGAATACCGAATCTTGATAAGATAGTTTTCTTAACAAAGTTGATAACTACCTTGAGATTGTTTGTTTTACACACTACAGCTTCGACCCAGTTGGACACGTAATCAATGGCAACGAGGATATACTAGTAGTCTTGAAAAATAGGAAAGGGTCTCATAAAATCTATGCTCCAAACGTCAAAAATTTTGACAATCAGGATAGGATTTTGAGGCATTTCATTTTTTTAGAAATTTTTTCTAATTTTTGACATCAATTAAAAAATTTGCTAAACTCGTAGGCATATCGAAAAATGAAAAGTCAAAAGAAATTGCATTGCAAGATTTTTGCAATAGTTTTCTTACCACTGAAGTACCCTCCGTAGGCATGATTATGATAAATCTTTAAGATATTAGCTTGCTCACGGGTTGGAATACAATGTCTAATGATTTGGTCGGGATGATATTTAAATAAGTATGGTTCGTCCTAGAATTACTACTTGATTTTTGAAGGAGATGAAGTTTCTCTTGCCTAGTCATTGAGACTAGCAATTGACCTATAACTAGGTAGTTGGTAATGTCAACATACCATGAAGTATTAGACTTAGAAATTTGCATAAGTTTCTCATTAGGAAAGGATTCAGAGATGGTAAAGATTTTTCAGATGACTTAGTAACTATACTAGATAGATGATCAGCTACGATATTCTCTGCACCCTTTTTGTCTCAGAATTAGAGATCACATTCTTATAAGAGAAAAATCTAACGGATTAACCTTATCTTAACATCCTTCTTGGATTGAAGGTACTTCAATGTCTCATGGTCTGTGTAGACCACGACTTTCGATCCTATTAGGTAGGGGCAAAATTTATCAATGGCATAGATTATTACTAGCATTTTTTTCTCTATTGTAGAGTAGTTAAGTTGAGCTATTAACGTATTGGATAAAGTGAGGATGTTTATTGATTCGTTAACCCAAAATAGTATCTATCGCATAATCCGAATCGTCATACATAACCTCAAATGGAATATTCCTATTTGAAAGTTGAATGATGGGTATCAAGGTTAACTAGGACTTAAGCTGGTTAAATGGAGAGAAACGTGTCTCTAAGAAGTTGAAAAGAATATCTTTGCTAAAGAGTTCACATAAAGCCTTTAAAATCTTTTTGAAATTTTTAATGAATCTATGGTAGAAATCTACATTGTGATGTTATGTGTGGGTTGATGAATGGATATCCAGGGTTAATTTACTTTTTATTATCACGAGGTGACTTACATGTTTATTTATGATTATGCGATGTGTACTATTATTTATTTTAGGCCGTTAGGCCACAATTGCATAGTAGGAAATTAGATATCCATTCTTAACTCTATAATATTAATTCCTTATTTTTTTTCAAAATAGAATGATATATATATATATATAGCTATTTTGTGAACTGTTAAAGAGTTTGTGAATACCGAAAAGGATAATTTATCATATCATCTGGAGTGATATATTATGTTGGGATGTATGGTAGGGACAACCAAGCTCATACGTGATATGGGATGTGTATAAGAGTGGTGTCACAAATAGAATCTGTGTTTATTTCTTTTTATCTCTACTAATGAACTTGTAATGTTAGGTAGTCATACACGAATGGGATTGTATAATGGGAATCACATGCACGCCTGATAGGCATAGATGAAGATGATTAATCAATCATCACTAACAATCTAGAGTAGTCGAACATTCTAACATATTGAAAAGAGACCCGTTGCTTACAGTCATGTCAAACCACCAGCTTGAACTGAATAAATTATCCCGTAAATATGGTAATATATCGATCAGCCATAAAATCAGACTAATACTTTATTATTGAAACATCATATCTTGATTGGGACTGATCTAGCCATATAATCCCAACTCTCTAATTTCACTACTCTACCATTGTGTGTTATATATCTATTACCTTATTTTGGATTATAAAATGAAATGCATGTTTACTATTTTTATTTTATCAATTAGATTCGTGTAAAAAGAAAATATTATAGTAAGTACTGTTGATTGATGTAATGTGAATTTTTAACTGTTTAGTTTCTCGTCCCTAACTATATGTACCAGTTAATCGTAATTCATTATGTAAAACTTTGCATGTATTAAAATGATTTAGAATGCTTACTTGTTCATGTTAGGATAAGGTTGTTGGCAAGAATTGTTTATTTCCATACTGGGTAACTATTGTTACTCACTCTTTCTTTCTCATTTTTTTAGTTCCATGTTCTGTACTTTACGAGACAGGTGTAAAGTAGCGTTAACAAGTGACGATCACTTGGTTGGTCAAATAAACTACCAAAGCTCATTACTTGGTTAGTATTGGGGCTATACCCCCTAACAGTGTCAATTCGTCTAGGTGGTATTATAAATTTTAGATTGAGGATTAGAACTTTTGTTAGAGTGAGAAGTTTTAGTAGAATCCTTTATATTATTTACTTCTTCCACACTTTAATCTACCTAATATTGTTAGATGTATATAAGCTTCCACTATTATTTATTTTATTATATATATGCAGGATATCATGTGTATGGTTTAACAGGTATTTAACACCTTGGAATGCGAATATAAATAGAGGAAACCATGCCAAAATTTCGAGGCGCCACCTAATACGTTGAGATTTGACATGGGGTTTTGTGTTAGTATTTCGTTTTTTATCGAAGAAGGAAAAGATAACATTGTCATCAAGATCTTCGCAAATCATCTGATCGTTTCGCACATCAGTCTCATCCAACTTCGATTTCTACGCAAATCACCTTGATTCCTACACTATGCACTTCGAATTCTATGATGTTCCTTCATTTTCAATAGCCACGATTTTGGTTGGGGGCTTACAATTTCTATTGGTAATAGTAGATTTGGAAATTTGCATTTAGGATTTTTATCAAAATGGCAATGTTATTTGAAAATGTAGATTTTTTTTCATTTATTTCAAAATTCAGGAAGACTATATGTGTTTGATGTGTTTTAATCGTGTTTTTAACAATTGACATGTGGGTGGGATAGTGTATCGAAGAATCGATGAACAATCTAAAATATTAGAAGAAAATTCAATTTTCGTGTAGGCTATTCAGTGTTGTCGATAGTACTAGTGGTGCCATCGTTACTTGCAGCAAACCATTCTGGTTTTGCCATCGCTAGCTGCTGTTAGACCTGGTTTTGGCAGTTTGGTTCCGTCCATCTGCTAGGACCCTGGGTTAACCCAAATTTTTTGATTTTTGAACTAAAATAATAAAAATGAATTTTAAAGTTGAGAAATAATTTAATATTCAATGAAGTTATTTTGGTTGATAAATATTGGAAAATAAGTTGTGTTTGAAAAGTTGAAAAGTGTGAATATTGAGAAAAGGGGATTAAACGGTAAAATGCCAGAATCACACCCGAGGGGTGATGTCCTCATTTTATATTATGATGATATATATGGGTTGATTAACGGATATCCAGGGTTAATTTAGTTTCTGTATTCACCAGGTGACTTGCATGTTTATTTACGATTATGTGCTGTGTATTATTATCTATTTTAGAACATTAGGCCACAATTGCATAGTAAAAACTGGATACCCATTCTCAACTCTATAATATTAATTTCTTATTTGTTTAAAAAAAATTATATATATATATATATATATAAGGTTAATTTAGTTTCTGTATTCACCAGGTGACTTGCATGTTTATTTACGATTATGTTCTGTGTATTATTATTTATTTTAGAACATTAGGCCACAATTGCATAGTAGAAACTGGATATGCATTCTCAACTCTATAATGTTAATTTCTTATTTGTTTACAAAAAAAAATGATATATATATATGGGAAGGGACCAGCGGACAAATTTTGGGACAAAGATCCATATAAATTATATGGATCGTTGGATCATGATAGATATAATGGCGTAGATCGGATTAAGAATTTAATAACCCACATGAGATTTTTCTCTCTTAAAAGTTTTAGAAATTATAAACACCTCCTCGAACAAATTAGATTTCTCTCTTCTCCTTCGTTTCGCCTTCTCTAACTCAAACCCTATCAGATTTCTCTCATCTCTTTGCAAAAACTGCGATCTAGAATCTCTTAGATCTATGTAAGGAAATTAAGGAGAAAGAGAGTGGTAGCCACGAAGGTAAAGGAGGTTCTCCTTCGACTCCACAATCGATCGATGGAGATGAAGATCGATATCGAAGCTACGAACGTTCCATCGATGAAGAACAAACTAAAATCTTAACCATCAAGGATTATCTAGAAGATCTCGATCAGGTCTGGTTTTGATCTTAGTTTCCCCTAAAAAAAATTCTTAATTTTCTTTTATTCAATTTTTAACTAAATTTCTATATCAGTCCGAAGATTCTCTGGTTAATCTTCTCCAAAATCTTGTTGACATGGATATTACATTTAAGGCTCTCAAGGTATAAATTTGAAATCGATTTCTCGATCTCGATCTCCTACGTTCATCCTTTTTATTACATTTTTTTGTTTTTGTTTTTTTAAATTCTAGAAAACAGATATAGGAAGGCATGTAAATCTTTTGAAATATTAGGTTTCTTATTTTACTCTCAAATTTTACTAAAATTGACTGATTTAAGCTCTGTTTCTTAGAATTCATTTCACAATGAAGATGAACTTAAATGATACGAAAGATTTACGTGAACGAAATCAAGGTGTAAGAGAACTTCATTCACTCTTAAGAGGGAAGGTTGGTGGGTACATTGTGTTTAAAGTTGTGGAGAAGGACATTATAGATGGAAAAGTAGATTTGTGCAAAGTAGATAATAGAACTCCCTATACACAATACATGAACTACCATCTCATCCTCGCATCGGCTTCTGGTTTGAGGTATAAAACAATGCATTTTTTTTCCTTCTAATTTTACTCTCACTATTATGAGTTTACTAAATTTTGATTAATTCCTTCATAGATATATTCTTGAAGGGAAGAAAACAATGAATCCATTTCTTCTTGGTTTCTATGCTTGGAAGGAGTCTACAACATTACATGGAATACTTAGAACGATTGAGAAAAAACAATTTAACAAAGGAGATGGTTGATCTTAAAGGGGAGCTTCATGTTTCATTTGCAGATCTTTTGAGATGCTTGATGAGCTTAGAAGGGAACAAGAGGGGAAGATTTACGTCTACTCTTACAGTATCTCTTGAGAACCTATATCTTACAAACACCTTGTGGAAGGCTTAAGGAATTCTCGTCGTCAGATTCAAACAAAAAATCATACCCATCTAATACTCTTCATGAGATAAAAACAGGTATTTTTTAACAATAAATTAATTGTTCAAAAACTTCAAACCTTGATCCAATTCAACTTTAAGACTTGGTTCAATCTTTATTTGAGACTTGAAAGGTAGTCAAAGTCTTAATGGATTATAATTTTTCCTAATTGGGTATTTCTTTGCGAATCATACAGAAGATGGGTTTATGATCCATTGTAGACAATGGAAGTGCAATCAGAATCTGTGGAGGCGTGAAGGAGGGAGAAAACAGAGTCCAATACTTCTGATTAATGGGTACTCTATAGAGAATTTTTGGCTACCAACCGAACCAAAAGATTTGATTCGATCTTTATTAGAAAATGGGCATGAGGCATGGTTACTTCAACCAAGATTAAACCCTCTCTATCCTTCAAATGACTTCATGATCGAAGATATTGCAAAGTTCAACATCCCTGCTAGTAAAAATAAAAATGATTAAGAATATTTAACTTTAGAGTCTTAATTACCCAGTTGATCATCGTGAGCTATTCTCATCGATAACTATTTTTGTTGCAGCAATAAAAGATTGATAAGTTTAATGGGCCATACGTAAAAGTGCATGTGGTTGCACATTGTGTTGGAGGCTTGTCGATTCACATTGCTCTCATGGGTAGCCATGTCTTTATGAACCATATAACATCTCTGTGTTGTACTAACTCTTCTATGTTCTTCAAGCTCAACACCTTTTCTTTAGTTAAGATGAGGCTCCTTCTCATCCCGGTAAGTCTTCTACATGTCCCTCTCACAAACACACATAACATTTTGGTATTATGCATCGAAGGTTACACCTTTTTGGTCACGTTGTATCTAAGAGGGTGAGATTCCTCCCGTGTAGCGGAGTTGAACTCAAGAACCATTATCCCTACCTTTAAGAGTTCCTTGTATTGGCATTTGGTTATTGTTGTCAGAAATAGTGGTTACGACACACGCACTCTTGGGATAACATGCATTTTTATATGTTTTTACAAGTACATACATACATACGTAAAGAAATAACTAAGTCTGAATTTTCTGTCTCCAACCTACAGATCTCAATGAGGATACTAGGCAAAAACAGAGTTTTACCAATGTTCAAAAACCTCAAAGAGAAGTCGTCCTCGTTGCCTCGAGAACCAACTCTTTTCAAGGGTATGGTTCGAACTAATTTGGATCTTTTAGGCCTCTATTCTGACCAACAAATATGGGAGGTAAGACAAAACTGATTCTAATCTTCTAGTAATCATCATGTCAGACCTCTCATTCTCATTTGGGTTTGTCCAACAGTAAGTGATGAAGGAAACAATTGGAGTGCTGGGTAGTGCCAATTATTCAGCCTTGGAAAAGTACTACTTAAGAGAAATAGAATTGTTCTAGATGAAGCAACGGCGTCAATTGACTCGACAACAGATGCAATTCTACAGAGAGTTATTAGGCAGGAATTCTCAAATTGCACTGTGATAACCGTAGCTCACAGAGTTCCAACTGTTATAGATAGCGATGTGGTCATGGTCCTCTCATATGGTATGATACCTCTTATGATTAATTTTCATTTAAGAATTAATGCAATATTATTACATAAGTATTGGTGTATCAATATCTTTGTTAATCATAATTATGTCAGAATGGATTCAGATTTTGTGAGGATGGTCTCCAAAGTACAAACAATTCATAAGAAAATCTAATAGGATATTCATGTGGATGTTATTTGCGGGAGTAGAATAAGCATAGAGTAAGCCACAGTGAGTTGGTCTAGATGTATTCCTCATCCTTACACCGTGCCAGTATACCTACCGCAGCCACCTGTTCCAGAACGAAATGCTGACAAAACAACCAATTTTAGCTATACAGACAGATTTTAGAACATATCCAATGGAGGTTGCCATAAACAAAAATTTTCATTTTAAACTTGTGCAGATAGAAGGGTTTTCATTTTAAACTTGTCCTTAGTCCCTTTTTACTTGTTCAATATTTGCAGATCTTAGATGATACCTTCGCATCCCAGATGCAACAGTTGCTTCGAAATGCACTACAAGAGAAAGATCTTGAGCCACCCAGATCAATAATGGAAGTACGATCAGTGCTATGCAAGGATGCTGTGAATCACACCGAGTCCAACTACTTTCGTTAGACTTGACGCATATGTATATATACATCGACTTTTCCAAGTACAAGCTTGAGGAACTGAGAGAAACAGAAGTTACTGCTTTCTATAATATATGATTTTGGTTAGCTTTTGATACATTAATGAAAAGGATTGGGAACTAGCGACGTGGGAGAAACACCGGATGCTATAATATATGTTTTCGGTTGGATTTTGGGACACAAGTGAGATGGTACGTCATTTATCTGTAACTGGCAACATGGGCGTCCATACGAGTAATATGACATTTTAAGCACAAGTTCTACCATACTTCTACTAATAGAAAGGTCAACTCAGCTCAAGTTGATTGGTTCGATATCTGCCTTCAGTTGCAGTTTCATTTTTTTTTGTAACTAAGTTCTTAAAACATCATGTAGAATACTTAGAAATTGATCATCTTGTATATTCTCTTTATTCAATTTTCAATGGCTTTGTTTTCTTGTTTCATATTTTTCTGAGTTTGATCAGATTGCATGCCCTAGATAGCAACAACAGAAAAAGGTTAATAAAAAAAAAGAATGGAGATCGGATAACTGAAAAACCCTTTTAGTTTTCTTTATTTTCTCTACACAAGGCATACTCACACAAAACACTAGAGGGTGCCTAGTAGAAGTAGAAAAGATGCCCTCGTAAACATGTTGGTAATGCCTCGTATAATACCCACCTCAATGCAAGCTATTGAGTTTGGGAATAAAATTGTTGTAACAAGGCATTTGCCATCATTGTTGTCGTATACAATAGCTGCAGCTTGAGGTTATAACTTATTAGGTATAAAACTGAAACTATGGTGTGGAAGGATGTTTGATATTTGTCACACGTTCTATGCTTTGCCAATTTTATGCAACAATTCCCAATTATTATTATTAGGACTAACAATGGAATGCTAGAGTTCCACATGGTTAGAAAGAAAGAAGCTTCCAAGAGTAAGTTTCAATAAGAGAGAGAATTAACACGAGGGGATGGTTTAATAGCAAATTTCGAATCCAAACGCTTCCATATGTCTTGGTTCCGGCCCTAGCTCATCCGGTCCCCCTTAGTTGGACTGGACACCCGTTATAAAAATAAATAATAATAAGAGAATTTGATTGAGATGATTTGGACATGTACAATTCAATTTTTTTTTTTTTTTGCTATGCAAACAGGGGTTTAGTGGGCAATGGGTTCAATATAGACCAATGATGGTAACAATGAAAAAAAAAAGTTGGGGAACAATGGAAGAGAGGGTTCTAGAAATGAATTAATATTGTCAACACCAAATAGCTGGGGCAAGACTAGGGTCCATCTTTGAAGAACAATACAATGGCTGTGTACAGGCATAGCCATGGACAAGAATAGGCCCAACATAGCAATCCAAAGGACCAAACCATAGGTTGGGCAACCTAGATTGGCCATTGCAACCCTCCACATGACAAGAAAAAAGCTCATCTATAAATTAGATAGTTTTTTCCCTGATAGCTGCACAATGATTTTTTTTTTCTGAGGAATTCAAATATATAAAAGATACAATGCAATTAAACTTGTATTGGTCTGTAACACAAAGAGATCACTGCAATAATGTTACACACTTGTGTCAACTGGAAAGCTATTCTTTAGGGTCATGACATAAATACAACAGCAAAGTCCAAGCCTCAGAACTTGCCCAGAGTGGCTTACTGCATTTCAGAAAAAACTTTGATATAATGTGGCAAGAATTCCAAAAAGCCACAAAACTGCTCTAAGCAGAGCTGGGTTTCATCACTATCCACACCTTTCCTCCTATAACGATCATCTCTTCTGTCTCTGAGACTGTCTTTCTTCCTATAATCGTGCTCTTCCCTCTTGTCTCCACGGCTCTCTTTCTTTCTATAATCTTGTTAGTCCCTCCCGTCTTGGTGGCTACCATAACTCTTGAGATTCTCTTTATCTCTAGTTTCTTTTACCACATGATATTCCTCATCTCTTCTACCTCCTCTGTTCCTTTCATCCTCTTTGAGTCCTCTGCTTCTCTCACCATGCTTATGTCTATCATTTTATCTATTTGAGAAAATGCAGAGGTAGTTCTAATAAGTAATAAATTAAGAGAGAGATAATTTAGATAGTTCATACATGTTCAACAAAAATCAATTATAATCCCAATTACAAGAAACATTATTAAAATTAAATGTCATTAAAAGATGATAAACTAAGAAAAAATCAACTTAAATGATTTATACATGTTCAACAAAAATCAATTATAGTCCCAATTAGAATTTAAACTCATAGCTCATTTGGTTTGACATATTGCAAATCATCTTTAAGATTGTGGGTTCAAATCCAACTTACCAATAAAAAAAAAATATCTTTAACAAATGTGAGGAAGGAAGATTCAAAAGAATGTAGATTGAAATAATAAAAATAGATACGAGCACACATTCAACAACAAAAGACGTGACTTAAGATTGAGTGAAACAGTGGACCATGATTTGTTTAAGCGACCTCAAATCATTGGGATGAGACTTTGATGATGATGTGATGTTTATTGTAAAATCCCGAATTTTCAATTCGTATCTTGAGGAAAAAAATAAATAGTGGAATTTTAAGAAAATCTTGAAAGTGGAACTTAGGGGTAAAACTTTAAGATGTTTCTGATCATTTTTAATGGAATCTGACTTCACCATTGGATTCAAAATGTTCGAAAAACATAGTTTAGCCTGTAAGCACGCTCAAGTGCGAGTCCGAATATAAAAGTTACAAAATCCTCGATTACGGAGTCGGACCAGGCCAAAATAGTGAATTTTTACTAGAACAAGAATTATTAAGATTCTATTACACCATTAGATTTGTAACAAAAAATTATTGAACGTGGACTATTTATTTGTCATTTTTGGAGATCACAAAGTTGAATTATCGTCAAAAACGAAAACGACATCAAGTTTAGGGGTCACCTCAGGCCAAAAATGTAAATTTTTGTTAAAGAAATAATTTATAGAAATTGACTACACCATTAGATTCGGAATGAAAAATTAGGCAAAATAAAGTATTCATTTGTCATTTTTGGAGTCCGGACGGTCAAGTTATCGTCAATCGAAAGAATAGGCAAAATACCGATTTCGTCCCAAATTTTATATAAATAAAAATAATTTTTTTTTTTTAAAACTCATCTTCCCCAACTCGTCCATATAGCTGCACGACAAATAAAAAAATGAAAAAAATTCATTTTTTTTCCTCCGATCTTCTACCTCAAATCCTTCGTAAACGGCTCACCGTTGACGATCGCCGCAGAAGGGAAAAAGATTTGCAGCTTCGACATCTATAAAGCCCACCCAATAACTCTTCATTTCATCTTCTATTTCATCCGATATTGTAAAAAATTAGCCGTATACATATACGGGAGTTCCGAAACTTTGACCTCGGATTTGATCCGTTTCGAGGTTAAACCGTCCTCCGTCGCAGAAGGGAGAAAGGACGACCACATCGAGATCTTCGAAACCACCAGGCCGATTTCAAAAATCAGCCGCTTCGAAGTTCAATCCATCTCGATTTTTGCGCTGATTGTCTCGATTTTCGCTCACGCGCCTCGATCCTTTCGCCTAAAGATTGTAAGGAACTCTCAATTTCTATTAGTAATCATAGATTGTGAAAATTACATTTAGGATTTTATCGGAAAATTTTTAATGTATTTCCAAAATATAAAATTCATTTGTTATTTAAAAATTCACGCAAAAATTGCATGTTTGATATGTTTAATTGTATTTTTTAATAAAGTATACGTGGGTAGGGTATTTTAACGGCTTATTTCCATCAGTTGGGTTTTGTGCACTGTTCGGACCCCGTTTTGATACAAAATTTGTATTCTTTTTCAATATTATTGATAAAAATAAATTCTATAGTTGGAAAATGTGATTTAATATTCAATGAACTCATATTGAGTTGATGAATATCAGAAAATGAATATTTTATTGATGAGATTGAAAACTGTAAAAATCGGAAAAAGGGTATGAAACAGTAAAATGTCAGAGTCACATCCAAGGGGTGATGTCTGCATTTTACATTGTTGTGTTGTGTGTAGGTTGATGAATAGATATCTAGGGATAATATTGTTGGTTGCATGTTTATTTAAATTTCTGTTAGCGCGAGGCGCTGTTTACGTTTCTCTTATGTTATTTATTTTAGGCCGGGTGGCCACACTTGCATGGTAGGAAACTGGATATCTATTCTCAACCTTGTATTATTAATTTCTCTTTTGTTTTCAAATAAATATATATATATATATATATATATATATATATATATGTAGTTATTTTGTGAACTGTTAAAGAGTCTGTGAATGCCTGAAGGGATAGTGCGTCATATCATCCGGAGTGGTGTACTATCCTGGGATGTACGGTAGAGACCACCAAACTCATACGTGGTATGGGACGCGTATGAGAGTGGAGTTACAACTGGAATCCGGGATATTCCTCTCTATCTTTACCAGTGAACTTGTTATGTAAAGGTGGTCGTATACGAATGGTTTGTATATTTGGGAATCACATGCACGCCTGATAGGCATAGACGAAGATGATTAGTCAGTGATCACTAACAATCTATAGTAGTCGAACGTTCTGACACATCGAAAAGAGACCCATTGCTTACGTTCACGTCAAACGGCCAGCCTGAGTCGGATAAATGGTCAACCAAACGTGGTAAGTGCAGCGACCGACCACAAAATCAGGAACTAAAAGTCAGAGAAGAATTGTAATATCATGTCCCGACTGGGAGCGATCCAGTCGTGAATCCCAACTCTCTAATTTCAATACTCCACCATTGTGTATTATGTATCTGTTGCTTATTTTGATATATAAAATGAAATTCATATTTAATGTTTCCATTTGATCAATTAGATTTGTATAAAAAGAGAATGTTATAGTGAGTAATGATGATCGATGTAATGTGAGTTTTAAAAAGTTTAGTTGCTCATCCCTGGCTATATGTACCAGTTAATCGTAGTTTCTTTTGTAAAATTTTGTAGATTTTAAAATGATTTAGTATGCTTATTCGTTCATGTTAGAAGAGGTTATTGGCAGAAATTGTGTTCTTCCTTACTGGGTAAGCATTGTTACTCACTCTTTCCTTCTCCATTTTTTTAGTTTCAGATCTGGAGTTTGGCGAAGCAGGTGTAGAACACGAGTGAGGACTATCTGGTAGGTCAGATAGACGACCAGAGTCTGTTACCTGGTGAGTATTGAGGCTATACTCCCCTAGTGGTGTCGATTTATCCAAGAATATTATAGATGTTGTTCTGAGTGTTAGGATTGTTGGAGTGAGGAATCTCTGTATAATCCAGTATATAAACTTCTTCTTTCGCACTCTGATTTATCGTACATTATTAGACATATATAGACTTTCGCTAGTATTATATTTTATTTGTTTATGTGCAGGATTGTATGTCGTTTATCAGGTGCAGGTTGAACGCCTTGGAATGTTAACATAAACAAAGGAGACCATGCCAAAATTTCGAGGTGCCACCTAGTACCTCGAGATCTGACATGGGGATTTGTGTTAACGTTTGGCGGGGCGTCACATTTATAATTAAGTACAAAAGTGTCCAACTCAAGGGGTTTGTTTATTTATTTTGCGTAAAAAAATTTATCCAAATTTCTTACCACTTGAGCAAGCCAATGGTGCATTTAGGTGGATAACCACCATCCAACTTCTTCAAGCTCACGCCCTTATAAAAAATCTAAACCGCAACCTTTCCCAACTTCCACCTTGCCCAACCTATTAGATTGGTGGTTTTGGGGCTAAGGAAACCAGGGCATTTGGGTCTTTGTAACCCGGCGATTTTTGTAAAATTGGTTTTCTGGTTGGTTCTGTCATTTTGAACTGAAGATTCGTTCTTCAATGGTGGTTCATGTAAATTTGAAGACTTTTACTGGTTTTTTGAATGAGAGGTAGAGTAATTTATGAAAAAAAAATTTAATAATTGTAAAAGATTTGATTTTTAAAGATAATTCAGAGGATTGAGAGAAGATCTGAAATGAAATCTAAGAAACAGAGCTTAAATCAGTCAATTTTAGTAAAATTTGAGAGTAAAATAAGAAACCTAATATTTCAAAAGATTTGCATGCCTTCCTATATCTGTTTTCTGGAATTTAAAAAAACAAAAACAAAAAAAATTAATAAAAAGGATGAACGTAGGAGATCGAGATCGAGAAATCGATTTCAGATTTATACCTTGAGAGCCTTAAATGTAATATCCATGTCGGCGAGATTTTAGAGAAGATTAACCAGAGAATCTTCGGACTGATATAGAAATTTAGTTAAAATTGAATAAAAGAAAATTAAGAATTTTTTTTAGGGGAAACTAAGATCGAAACCAGACTTGATCAAGATTTTCTAGATGATCCTTGATGGTTAAGATCTTAGTCTGTTCTTCATCGATGGAACGTTCGTAGCTTCGATATCGATCTTCATCTCCATCGATCGATTGTGGAGTCGAAGGAAAACCTCCTTTACCTTCGTGGCTACCACTCTCCTTCTCCTTAATTTCCTTACATAGATCTAAGAGATTGTAGATCGCAGTTTCTGCAAAGAGATTAGAGAAATCTGATAGGGCTTGAGTTAGAGATGGTGAAACGAAAGAGAAGAGAGAAGAGAGAAATCTAATTTATTCGGGGAGGTGTTTATAATTTCTAAAACTTTTAAGAGAGAAAAATCTCACGTAGGTTATTAAATTCTCAATCCGATCTGCGCCGTTAGATCTATCATGATCCAACGATCCATATAATTTGTATGGATCTTTGTCCCAAAATTTGTCCACTGATCCCTTCCCTATATATATATAGTTATTTTTTGAACTGTTAAAGAGTTTGTGAATACCTGAAGGGGATAGTCTATCATATCATCCGAAATGATATACTATGCTGGGATGTACAGTAGAGACAACCAATCTCATACGTGTTATGGGACGTTTATGAGAGTGGAGTTACAACTAGAATTTGAGTTAATTTCTTTTTTATCTTTACTAATGACCTTGTAATGTTAAGGTAGTTGTACACGAATGGGGTAGTATAATGGAAATCACATGCACGCTTGATAGGCATAGATGGAAATCATTAATTAGTGTTCATTAATAATCTAGAGTAGTCGAATGTTCTGAAACATCGAAAAGCGACCCATTGCTTATAGTCACGTCAAACGACCAGCTTGAGCCGGATAAATTATCCCATAAATGTGGTAATGCATCGACTAGTCAAAAAATCAGGAATTAATACTTTATTATTAGAACATCATGTCCCAAGTAGGACCGATCCAGTTGTAGAATCCCAACTTTCTAATTCCACTAGTCTACCATTGTGTATTATGCACATATTGCCTTATTTTGGATTATAAAATAAAAAATATATTTATTATTTCAATGTTATCAATTAGATTCATGTAAAAAGAAAATGTTATAGTAAGTACTATGGATTGATGTAATATGAATTTTTAACTGTTTAGTTGGTCATCCCTCGCTATATGTACCAGTTAATCATAATTCATTATGTAAAACTTTTCATGCACTGAAATGATTTAGAATGCTTACTTGTTCATACTAGGATGAGATTATTGTTAGGAATTGTTTGCTTCTTTATTGGGTAACAATTATTACTCACCCTTTCGTTATCATTATTTTAGTTCCAGGTTCTGTACTTTACAAGGCAGGTATAGAGTAGTGTTAAGAAGTGATGATTACTTGGTTAGTCAAATAGACTACTAGAACTCGTTACCTGGTGAGTACCGGGGCTATACCCCCTAGCAGCGTCAGTTCGCCCAGGTGGTGTTATAAATTTTTGGTTGAAGGTTAGGACTTTTGATAGAGTAAGGAGTTTCAATGAAATCCTATATATTATTTACTTCTTTTGCATTTTGATCTACCTTATGTTGTTAGATGTATATAGGTTTTTGTTATTATTTTATTTTTGTATATATATGCAAGATAACATTATATGGTATATGAGGTATTTGAGTGCCTTGGAATACTAATATAAACAAAGGAAATCATGCCAAAATTTCAAGGCGCCACCTAGTATCTTAAGATTTGACATGGGGCTTTATGTAAGTGTTTCATTTTTTGTCAAAGAAGAGAAAGAGAATGTCGTCATCAAGATGTTCGCAAACCATCCGTACTGGGTAACCATTGTTACTCACCCTTTTGTTCTCATTTTTTTAGTTATAGGTTTTACACTTTACGAGGTAGGTGTAGAGTAACGTTAACAAATGAGGATCACTTAGTTGGTTAAATAGACTACCAGAGTTCGTTACTTGGTAAATACTGGGGTTATATCCCCTAGCAGGGTCTGTTCATCCAAGTGGTATTATAGATTTTAAGTCGAGGGTTAGGACTTTTGTTAGAGTAAGGAATTTCAATAGAATATTGTATCTTATTTACATCTTCCACACTCTGATCTACCTTACATTGTTAGATGTATATAGGCTTCCGCTATTATTTTATTTTTGTATATATATAAAATATATCATGTGTATGGTTTATGAGGTGTTTGAGTGCCTTGGAAAATTAATATAAACAACGGAAATCATGCCAAAATTTCGAGGTGCCACTTAGTACCTTGAGATTTAACATATGGCTTTGTTTTTGTGTTTATTTCTTTGTCGAAGAAGGAAAAGAGAATGTCGTCATCAAGATCGTTGCAAACCATCCTATTGTTTTGCACATCAATTTCATTCGAATTTGATTTCTACGTAAATCGCATCAATTCCTGCATTGTACACCTCAAATTCCATTATGTTCCTTCATTTCCAACAATCACGATTTTGGTTGGGGGCTTATAATTTCTATTGGTAATCGTAGATTTCGAAACTTGCATTTAGGATTTTTATCAAAATGGCAATGTTATTTTAAAATGTAGAATTTTCTTCATTAATTTCAAAATTCAAAAGACTATATGTGTTTGGTGTGTTTTAATCGTGTTTTTAACAATTGACATGTTGGTGGGATAGTTTATCGAAGAATCGATGAAAAATCTAAAATATCGGAAGAAAATCCAATTTTCATATAGGTTGTCCAGTGTTGTTAACAGTACTAGCTGTGCCATCGCCACCTATCGTAGGCCATTCAGGTGATGCCACCGCCAGTTGTTGCTAGACCTGGTTTTGGCCATTCAGGTGATGCCACCGCCAGTTGTTGCTAGACCTGGTTTTGGCCATTCAGGTGATGCCACCTATCGCCACCTATCGTAGCCCATTAAGATTTTTCAACTAAAATGATAAACGTGAATTTTAAAGTTGAGAAATGATTTAATATTCAATAAAGTTATTTTGAGTTGATAAATATTGGAAAGGAAGTTGTTTTCGAAAAGTCAAAAAGTGCGAATATCGAAAAAAGAGATTAAACGGTAAAATGTCAGAATCACACCCGAGGGGTGATGTTTGCATTTTATATTGTGAGGACATATATGGGTTGATGAACGGATATCCATGGTTAATTTAGTTTCTGTATTCACGAGGTTACTTGCATTTTTATTTAGAATTATGTGCTATGTACTATTATTTATTTCAGGTCGTTAGGCCACAATTGCATAGTAGGAAACTGGATATCCATTCTCAACCTTATAATGTTAATTTCTTAATTTTTTAAAAAAAAGAATGATATATATATATAGGTCCCGTTCAGCAACAAACATTTTGGCAAAACATTTTTCAAAACATGGGTTAGAGGTTTTGGAATGAGCTGATTTTTGGTGAGGATGATCTCTACGGTGAGGAGATCATCCTCACCAAAAATCAGCCCATTCCAAAACTTCTAGCCCAAGTTTACAAGTTGAAAAATTGTGGACCATCCTTTTTTGGAAACCATTTTTGACGGGGTTAGAAGTTTTGGAATGGGTTGATTTTTGGTGATGATGATCTCCTCACCGTAGAGATCATCCTCACCAAAAATCAGCCCATTCCAAAACCTCTAACCCATGTTTTGAAAAATGTTTTGCCAAAATATTTGTCAAAATGTTTGTTGCTGAACATTTCCCTATATATATATATATAATTACTTTGTGAGCTGTTAATAAGTTTATGGATACTTGAAGGAATAGTCTATAATATCATTCGAAGTGATATACAATACAGGGATTTACAATAGGGACAACCAAGCTCATATTTGATATGGGACATTTATGATAGTGGTGTTACAACTAGAATCCGAGTTATTCTTTTTATCTTTACTAGTGAACTTGTAATGTTACGTAGTCGTATAAGAATAGGTTTGTATAATGGGAATCACATGCACGCCTGATAGGCATAGATGAAGATGATTAATCAGTCATCAATAACAATTTAGAGTAGTCGAACGTTTTGACACATCGAAAAGAGACCCGTTCCTTATGGTCATGTCAAACGATCAACCTGAGTTAGATAATTGTCTCATAAGT
Source organism: Akebia trifoliata (assembly GCF_017979445.1). NCBI lineage: Eukaryota > Viridiplantae > Streptophyta > Magnoliopsida > Ranunculales > Lardizabalaceae > Akebia > Akebia trifoliata. The sequence goes on along the minus strand of NW_028237151.1, from coordinate 59,872 downwards.
GTGGTAATGTATCGATCAGCCACAAAATCAAGAATTAATACTTTATTATTGGAACATCATGTTTTGACTGAGACTGATCAGTCATAGAATCCCAACTCTCTATTTCCACTGCTCTATCCTTGTGTGTTATGTATCTATTGCCTTATTTTTTATTATAAAATGAAAAGTATGTTTATTATTTCAATTTTATCAGTTAGATTCTTGTAAAAAAGAAAATATTATAGTAAGTACTGTTGATTGATGTAATGTGATTTTTTTACTATTTAGTTGCTCATCCCTATTATATGTACCAATTAATTGTAATTTATTCTATAAAATTTTGCATGTATTGAAATGATTTAGAATGTTTACTCATTTATATTAGGATGAGGTTATTAGTTGTAATTGTTTGCTTTCATACTAGGTAATTAATGTTACTCACCCTTTCATTCACATTTTTTTAGTTCTTGGTTCTGTAATTTACAAGACAAGTGTAGAGTAGCATTAACAAGTAAGGATCACTTGGTTGGTCAAATAGACGATCAAAACTCGTTACCTGGTAAGTACTTGGGCTATACCCCTAGCAACATTAGTTCGTCATAGTGGCATTATAAATTTTGTGTTGAGAGTTAGGCCTTTTGTTAAAGTGAGGAGTTTCAATAGAATCTTGTATATTATTTACTTCTTCCGCACTCTTATCTACCTCACGTTGTTAGATGTATATAGGCTTCCACATTTATTTTATTTTTGTATATTTATGACGCATATCATGTGTATGGTTTATAAGGTGTTTGAATACCTTGGAATGCTAATATAAATAGAGGAAATCATACGAAAATTTAAAAGCGTCACCTAGTACCTTGAGATTTGACATAGGACTTTGTGTTAGTGTTTCCTTCTTTGTTGAGGAAGGAAAAGAAAATGTTGTCATCAACATCTTCGCAAACCACCCTATCATTTCACACATCAGTCTCATCCAACTTCGATTTTTACACAAATCGCCTCTATTCCTGTAATGTGCACATCAAATTCTATGATGTTCCTTTATTTCCAACAACTATGATTTTGGTTGGGGGCTTACAATTTTTATTGGTAATCGTAGATTTAAAAACTTGCATTTAGGATTTTTATCAAAATGGCTATGTTATTTTAAAGTATAGAATTTTCTTTATTTATTTCAAAATTCAAGAAGACTATAAAGGAAGAAAATGCTATTTTCGTGCAGGCTATCCAGTGTTGTCGGTAGCACTAGCGGTGCCACCGCTACCTGTCGCAGGCCATTGTGGCGATGCCACCGCTAGCTACTGTTAGACCTGTTTCTGGGAGTTTGGTTCCGTCCATCTGTTAGGACCCCGGGTTAACCCAAATTTTGAGATTTTTCAACTAAAATGATAAAAATGAATTTTAAAGTTAAGAAATAATTTAATATCCAATGAAGTTATTTTAAGTTGATAAATATTGGAAAGGAAATTGTGTTCGAAAAGTCAAAAAGTGTGAATATAAAAAAAAAAAGATTAAATGGTAAAATGTCAGAATCTCACCCAAGGGGTGATGTTCGCATTTTAGATTATTGTATTATATGTAGATTGATGAACAGATATCAAGGATTAATTTATTTATTTTTATCACGATGTGACTTGCATGTTTATTTATTTTTTGTTAGCGTGAGGTGCTCTTTACATTTCTGTACCGTTATTTAATTTAGGCCGGGTAACCACAATTGTTTGGTAGAAACCTGAATATCCCTTCTCAACTCTGTAATGTTAATTTCTTATATATTTTTAAAGAAAAATAATATATATATATATATATATATGTAGTTATTTTGTCAACTGTTAAGGAGCTTATGAATGCTTGAATGGATAGTTTGTCAAACCATCCAGAGTGATATACTATCCTGGGATGTACGGTAGGGACAACTAAGCTCATTCGTGGTATGGGACACGTATGAGAGTGGAGTCACAACTGGAATTCAAGTTTATTCTTTTCTATCTTTTTATTGAACTTGTAATGTAAAGGTGGTACACAAATTGGGATGTATAATGGGAATCACATGTGCATTTGATAAGCATAGACGAAAATGGCTAGTCAGTAATTACTAACAGTCTAAAATAATCGAACGTCTTGACATGTCGAAAATAGACTCATTACTTACGATCACGTCAAACGACTAACCTGAGCCGGATAAATGGTCACCAAAGTATGATAAGTTGTAATGACCAGCTACAAAATCAAGAACTAACGGTGCGATTCTACATCTAAGAATCATTGGAAAACCATATTTGATCGGAAGCTATCCAATTGTAGAGTCCCACCTCTCTAATTCTACTACTCCATCATTGTGTATTATGTATACGTTGTTGTAATGACCTGAAAATTTTAACATGTATCTTAAGGCTAGATTTTAAGTTTTAATTCAGTGAATTTAAAGTTATTTTAATGACTTAAAACTTTAGATTTTTTATTTATTAAACTTCAACATGGCTTTTCATCCATAATCAAATTGATAGTTTGAACGGACGATTCAGATTTCAGAGGACATGTTGCAGGCATGTATTTTGAATTTTAGAGGAGATGGACGCGTAACTTACCATTGGTAGAGTTCTCCTACAACAACAATTTTCAAGCCAATATCAACATGGCACCATTTGAGGCTTTATACAATAGATCGTGTTGATCATCGATATGTTGGGCGGAGACAAGAGATACCACAGTGTTGAGACCAGAGATTGTTGAGGAAACTTCTGAGACAATACGTATTATACATGATGATGAGACTATCGTTGTTCTTCTCACCAAAGTTAATATTAATCTTATGTTTACCTTACTTGTGGGGCCTGTAGGGGATCGAACCCTAGAGAAAGGGGGAGTAGAGTTAAGTTAAGAAGATGAAATTTGAATTAACCAAAAAAATTAAAACTATTTCTTTTTTATATTTTTGAACTTATCAAGAAGATTTAAAATTGCTAGAAAATTAACCAAAGTAAATGAAATTAAAAGCAAGTAAACTTATGAAATTAAAGCACTATTGGAGGTGGATCTACCTAGAACATGTTGATGAGTAATTCCTAGTTTCTAGTCTTTTTATAACTCAATCATAAGGGCTTGGTGTTAGCTCCTTAGATTGGAAAGTTTTACAAATGAAATTAAATGATGGAACATAAACAAAGTAAAATTCTTTGAAAAATTCCTACTATCAATTATCTAGTTTAAGCATACTTTATTTTGATCTAATCCTTAAAACTCATAAGCATTTTAAATAAAAGAAAAGCATGAAATTAGAAACAATACAAGAACTTGCTCTAGGCTTTTCCACTCTCCAATGGAGAGGAGTTTAGCCTAATGTCATTGCAAGAGATGGAAGATAAGAGATGAAAGAACTTTTCTTCATTTCATGGAGAAACTTACAAATTCTTCTTCTTCTACTTCTTACAAGACTATTTAGTCAAAAGAAAATAACTAGAAGATGAAAATACAAAAAATATGAGAATAGGCTAAGAGCCTTAGATTAAAGGAGTCTTGGATAAGAGAACTAAGAGGGACCCTTTCTCTAGAGATTGAGACTCTATTTATAGAGAAAAATATGTGTAGAAGAGTCTAAAAGTAGCCTCCACTTTTCTTTAACAAAAAGATAAAAGAAGAGAACATGAGTTAAGGATTAGGGCATTTCAAAGGATTAGAACATTCCAAAGTAGGCCTAAATGCTTTTGCCTTGAGATTTTGATTCCAAAATGTTGATTTTCTGCATAAAAAACACACGTAATTAGATTTATCTAATAAATGAATTTATTTATGTATAATTAAACCTAATTAACATGCAACATGGTGTTTTGAGGCTTATCATGATTATTACCTTAATACGGAGAAATAGGGACAAAAATCGAGATAGATGTCTGAAAAATATGTGTATAATTGAGTGTTTCGAGACACTCATCACACCCCCAAACTTACCTTTTCTAGTCCTTAAAAAATAAAATTGACACTTTTGCAGGCACCTCGACTGCATTTAACAAATGCAACAAGCCCTTGAACTGCTAGATTACCCCTAGTGGACGAGTTTGACTCGTGAGGATTTACAAAAAATATACCTACAAAATTGAAAACAACTTTGAAGTAAAAATAGTCAAAATCAAAACTTATATTGAAAAGTACAAGTCTTTTTTGATTTTGTCAATCAATTGGAAGTACTGCTTGGTATAGAATCCCAACCCTTATTTCTTTACGACAAAACTTAGACTTAAATTGACCTTTGAGCGATAGTTGTTCTAACTCAGAAATTTAAGATATTTGATTTCCTAGAATGAGTTTCAACCTTCTAAGTACTTAAGAATAATCGGAGTAACTTAGGGTTTAATTCTAAACTTAGCATCTTATCTAGGATAGTGAGAAGTATGGACATTCACTTTAATACCTCTAAGGGGTTTTATCTGTGATATTCCAATATACTCACATTTTTACACTTGATGGCTTTCATCCTACTGAAACTTTACATAAACTTTTGGATCTTTGATTTTTTTTCTATTACTTTTTCACTCTTTTTCTAAGAAAAGTAAGCGGCCCTTTTCAAGGTACCTAGTCTAATTCAATGGTTGATGTACAAGGTGTATACAACCCAGTTCTATTTTTCTTCTAATCAGCCAACCAATTGAACAAGGAAGTCAAAGTTCATTAAACCCAGTTTTCCCTTAAACACTAGGTAGAAAGACGGTAACAAGCTCTCTTAATACAATCTAGACTTTTGGTAATCTTATTAGAAGTGACTATAAACAAAAAGATAACTTTGCTCTAACTTTTGCCTAAGAGAAACACAAATGGGGACTCCTGATCATAGCTTCCAATGAAAGACTGATTAAATATTTTTAACTAAGTGCTTAAAGATACAAGCTAAGATTTTGAGCAAAATACAATAAAGTCACCAACCAAAATTTTTATTTTTATTTTTTGAAATAAAAGAAGAAAATAATAAGTGAAAATCCAAGTGGAAATCCGACCCATACACTCACAAACTTAAACATTATATTCTCCTCAATATTTCAACATATACATACAAAGGTAAAATTGACAAAATGAAATGAAGTGGGTTAGATAGCACCTGAGAAAGATCCCATAGTCCTGTTAATATTTAACACAATGTCCCCTGAAACGCGTGGGTTGCCTCCTAGAAGCGTTAAGTTTAACGTCTTTAGCAGACGAAAACATAGTTAATTTTAATAGACAGGGTCATCGAGGAGAAGAACTTCCTCCTGCGAAACGTACTCGAGAAAAGATTTGAGACGTTGGCCATTCACTTTGAAAGTGGATCCGTCTTTAGGATTAAGGACTTCAACAGCACCATGGGGGTAGACTGTTTGGATAATATATGGGCCAGTCCATCGAGACTTGAGTTTTCTTATAAAGAAGTGGAGTCTATTATCATACAACAAAACTCTTTGATTGTGAATGAAATTCCTCCTAAGAATGTACCTATCGTGAAAGAATTTGGTACGTTCTTTGTACCTTTTGGTACAATCATACGAGTCATTTCTAATCTCTTTTAACTCGTTTAGTTGTAACCTTCGTTTCTCACCGGTTTTATCAAAATCAAAGTTGAGGCGCTTGATCACCTAATATGCATGATGCTCGAGTTCTACAGGGAGATGACATGCCTTACCAAACACTAACCGGTAAGGAGCCATCCCTATGGGTGTCTTGAATGCGGTCCTATAGGCCCAGAGTGAATCACTCAATCTCAAAAATCAATATTTCCTTGAATGATTGACTATTTTTTCTAAGATAGTCTTTATTTTCCTATTAGAAATCTTCACTTTCCCACTTGTTTGTAGGTGGTAAAGTGTGGCAACCTTATGCGTTATGAGGTATTTCTTTATTAACGCAGCAAAGATCTTGTTGCAAAATTGCGAGCTACCATCACTTATGATAGTGATGATAGCTCGCGGAGTACAGAATCTTGAAAAAATCATCTCTTTGATGAATTTTATCACAACCTTATGATCGTTAGTTCTACATGTCACAGCTTTAACCCATTTTGACACATAGTCAACGGTAACTAGGATGTATTGGTAACCCTGGGAGATAGGAAAGGATCCCATGAAGTCTATATCCCATACGTCAAAAATTTCGATGATCAGGATAGGATTTTGAGGTATTTCATTTCTCTTGGAGATTTTTCCTAATCTCTAACATCTATCACAAGATTTGCTAAACTCGTGGACTTCACGAAAAATACTAGACCAGAAAAAATCGTATTGTAAGATTTTCATAGCGGTCTTCTTACCACTGAAGTGTCCTCCGCAAGCATGATTATGGCAAAACTCTAGGATATTGACTTGCTCACAGGTTGGAATACAACGTCTAATGATTTGATTGAGACAATACTTAAATAAGTATGTCTCATCCCAGAAATACCATTTTATTTTTTCGACAGAAGATGGAGTTTCTCTTGACTTGTCATGTCGACTGGGAATTGACCTGTAACTAGGTAGTTGACAATGTCTACATACCAATGAGAGTTTGCTTGAGAGATTTGCATAAGTTGATCACCGGAAAAGGATTCGGAGATGGGTAAGGACTCCTCGGATGGCTTGTTAACTATCCTAAACAAGTGATCAGCTATGACATTTTTTGCCTCCTTTTTGTCTCGGATCTCAAGATCAAACACTTGTAGAAGTAAAATCCAATGGATTAGCCTTGCTTTAGCATCTTTTTTTGATAGAAGGTACTTCAATGCTGCATGATCTGTGTAGATCACGACTTTAGATCCTATGAGGTAGGGGCATAATTTTTCAACGGCATAGACCACTACTCGTATTTCCTTTTCTGTTGTGAAGTAGTTAAACCGAGCATCATTAAGGGTTTTACTAGCATATTGGATAACATGAGGTTATTTTTCGATTCTTTGACCCAAAACAACGCCTATTGCATAATCTGAAGCGTCGCACATAACTTCGAATGGAATGCTCCAGTTTGGAGGTTGAATAATGGGCGCCGAGGTTAACTCGGACTTGAACTTGTTGAACGCAGTGAAACATGAATTTGAAAAGTCCAAAGGAACACCCTTTCCCAATAGTTCACATAAAGGCTTCGATATTTTTCCAAAATCTTTAATGAATCTATTATTTAAACCCGCATGGCCTAGGAATGACCTAATTTCTTTGACTATTCTAGAAGGTGGTAATTTTTCGATTAGACCTACCTTCTCTTTATCTACCTCAATCCCCTTAGTAGAAACAATGTGCCCTAGCACAATCCTCGATATTACGATGAAATGGCATTTTCCCAATTAAGGACTAGATTGACCTCTTTGCAACGTACAAGGATCACAACTAAGTGATGGAGACATTCCTTAAAACTTGGTCCGAAAACTGAAAAATCGTCCATGAACACTTCGAGATATTTTTCTAGTATGTCGAAAAATATACTCATCATGCACCGCTAAAAAGTAGCAGGTACATTGCACAATCCGAAAGGCATGCGACGATACGCGAAAGTTTTGAAAGGGCAAGTGAAAGTTGTTTTCTCTTGATCGATTGGAGCAACGGATATCTGGTTGTACCTGGAATAACCATCTAAGAAGCAATAGTAAGAATGTTCTGCTAGACGCTCTAACATTTGATCAATGAAAGATAAGGGAAAATGATCATTAGGAGTCATTGAGTTGAGATTCTTATAGTCAATACACATTCTTCATCCATTTTGGACTTAAGTGAAGATTAATTCGTTGTCTCGGTTCACTACCACAGTGATACCAGACTTCTTAGGAACTACTTGTATAGGACTCACCCAACGACTGTCAGAGATAGGATAGATAATACCCGCATCTAACAATTTCATCACTTCCATCCGAACCATGTCTTTCATGACAGGATTTAGCCATCTTTGACGTTCTAAGAAAGGCTTAGCAAAATTTTGAGGTTCAAATATGATCACCACAGATGGACTAATTCTCTTTATGTCAGCTATGCTCCAACCAATAGATTTTGATGTTCTCTTAATACTCCTAACAACTTTCCCTCTTAAACTTCATTGAAGTGAGAGGAAATGATCACGGGCAAGGTTTGATTCTTGCCAATAAATGCATATCTCAAGGTCTCTGGAACTAACTTAAGTTCTAATTTTGGAGGCTCGACATGGGAAGGAATAAGATTGGATGTGCGCACAGGAAGACTTTCAGCTTTTGCGTGCCACCGTACGGAATCTAAGAGTCGAATAGATTCAAACAAAGGATTGACTTCGCTTATAGACTCTTTTATGTTCAAATCAAGGTCAAAGTGAGCCAAACATTTCATTAAGGGATCAGAGTACCCTAACTCTTGATAAGTTTGATTGACTAACGTATTTATCATGTTAACTTCTTCCATACCATCATCTACATCAATTCCTTGAAAATTGTGGAAGACGTTCAGTTTCACTTCCATATCCCCAAATGCTAAAGTCATAATCCTGTTTTTACAACAAATGATTGTGTCAGATGTCGTTAAGAATGGACGTCCCAAGATTATAGGAATATGACTATTCGAATTGATGACTGGCTCTGTGTCTAAGACAACAAAGTCAACAGGAAAATAAAAATCTTTGACTTTAACTATCACGTCCTCAACTATACCCTTTGAAATTTTTATGGACCTATCGGCTAGACTCAACATGATATCGGTGGGTTTCAAAACCCCCAAACCTAATTGTTTATAAATCAAATATGGTAAAAGGTTCACACAGGCCCCTAAGTCTAAGAGACATTTTTTGACCACTTGATTTCTAATGTGAATGAAAATTATCGGACATCCAAGATCCTTAAATTTTGGTGCAATTGTTTGTTGGATGAGCGACGAAACTTGGGCTGCAATGATGGCTTCTCGAGGAAACGGTGTTTTCCTTTTAGCTGTGGTCAAATCCTTTAGGAATTTCGCATAAGAAGGTATCTGCTTAATGGCATTTGGGAATGGGATATTGATATGCACATTTTGGAAGACTTCCAAAACATCTTCAAACTTCTTACCTTTTTTAAAATCTTTAAGACGATGGGAAAATGAAGCTTTTGAAATTCGTAAAATGATGGAAGGACTTTTCAAATCTTTCTTCTTCTCTTTTGGAGACTTTATGACTTCTTTTTGAACTTTGTCCTTCTCTAGGACATTTTCTCCCTTGTCAATAGGTTGCACCTTATTGTCCATCTTCTTTCCCGAACGCAAGGTGTGGATAGCCTGGACTGAGTCTTGTGGAGTTCTATAATGACTTCCTACGACGTATTGACCTTTCGATCCATTTGGAATCAAAGGTTGACCTCTAGGGTTAGGGATAGTCTGACTAGGAAATTGACTTTTCTCTCTCTCACTTAAGGAGAGAGCTAACTGCCCCAACTGAACTTCCATCTTAGCTATGGATTGCGTAGTGACCTGGTTAATCTGAATTTGATTTTGATGGGTTTGCTATTGAGTTTAGATGAACTGTTGTTACTGCCTCATCAACTCGGCAATCATAGATTCTAAAGACGACTGTTGTTGGGCAGGCTACTGGTAATTGGTCATGGGATCTGGTATGATGGCTCTGTAATCTGTAGATTGTTATGGTTGATAAGGGACTTGATGAACAATGACTTGGTTTGTGGAAGAACTAGATTGCCTAGGAAAACTCTTATTGTAACCTGACAGACCACTAGATTGAATAGGTTCGTTCTGTCTATACGAGAAATTAGGATGGAACCTATTATCTGGTGATACGTTTGGCTAAAAGAGTTCAGAGTTGGCTTCCTAAAAGTACTATAGCCATTAATCACATTTGGTTGTTCAACTTTAATTTGAGGCAAGGTGGGACAACACTCGATCAAATGGTCATTACCGTCGCATATGACGCACAAAGAATTCATTTCGACAGTCACTTGCAAAATTGTATGAGGGTCTAGGTGAGGTTTGGATGCTAAGATGGTAAAGGCATCTAACTTCTTCGTGACATTGTCCATCCCACTCACTAGACTAGACATGACATTTTTGAGATTGGGGTCTGCCTTCATGTCATACATGCCTGTCTTCCTAACTGGATCATCTCTATCAAACTCTTCTTGATTAGTGTTCTAATATTGAGCACTTTCGGCTAACTTTATGAGGAAATCGTACACTTGGTTGGGAGTCTGGTTTATGAACTAACCCTTATGCATTGACTTGACTAAGGTACGTTGATTCATTGTTAATCCTCTATAAAAACTTTGCACCAGCTGTGCTTTGTCAATGCCATGGTGTGGGTACTTGACCAATAAATCATTGAATTTTTCCCAATTTTGGAAAAATTCATCATCAGGACAAGCTCTATAATTTCTAATGGAGTCCTTCATTTTCTCAGATTTGATCACGAAGTAGAATTTGACCATAAATTTCTTGGATAGAACATCCTAGGTGACTATGGAATTGGGTGTTAGGGAGTTCAACCACACAGTTACGTGGTCTTCCAGGGATAACAGGAACAAAATAAGCTTGATACTCTCCTCGTCTAGATTCTGATTTCTAAAAGTTTGACATATAGTCAAGAATCGATTAAGGTGGGTGTAAGGTTGTTCATGCTCCAAACCATGAAACTTAGAGAGCATATTGATGGTGGCAGCCCTAATTTCAAACTGAGGTGCATTATTCAATGGTAACACAATGCATGTAGGAGGAGATGTAGAAGCTGGAACAAAGAGCTCATTGAGAGTTCGCTCTCAATCATCTATCATAACTACTGATGGTGTTTTGCATATTGTACTAAGGGTACGTTCGATTTCAGGATCAAATGGTTCTAACACGTTGTTCTGTGAACGTCTACCAAGCATGCAAATCACACAGTCGATCAAACAATCACGAAAAAAAAAGACTGAACCTAGATAGGTTGTCTAAAGTTAGACAGCTCCTAACTGGGTAGAAATAGCTCAACTAGCCTTCCAACTCGGTTCTATGAAGTCAATTTTGAATCATTCAGATCTCCAGATTGGAGGTGACGCACAATGCATAAGCAAAGGCACTCTTAAATCACATTCCTTTCTTGAATAGACTGAGTCTATCCCTTCAAAGGGCAAGATTTTACTAGATACAAAAAATGATTAAGAAGTGCAATTGGCACAACTTGAAGCGGAATTTCTCCTATTAAGCTCGTGGGCCCTAGTCAAGTCTAATTAATTTTAGTTAATTTGATTGGATGACTAGTGAGTTGATTATCCTAATTAGAGTAAGGAATTGGTAATGACTTCCAATCCTTATCTTATCATGCCATCCCTAGAAAATGGGTGCTCTTTACTACTTAATTAACTATTCCACGTATGTGCAAATTGAAAAAATAACATACAAAGGTAAGGAGTAACCCACTAGCATAGAGAGGTGTCGGTGTTTCAAGATTACCTCCAGTGCTAGACGGGGTGAAGACGGTTTGAGTCGACTTATACCACCAATTCCAATTTTGGTATGCGAACCTGAGGAGCCGTGATGGTATTGTCCACCCGTCGTCCTTGCTTAGTCTATTACAATCCAAGCCTTCTTGGATAACTAAAAAGAATTACAAGGAATCCTATACAAGAGTTTCTAAAATAAAATAAAAAATCTAACTAAAGATTAAAGGAAATTGAAAGAAAAGAAGAAAAAAAATGTTTACCTACAAGGAGCAAAATATAAATGTTAGCATAAGTGATAGTAAACGGACTCAAAAACAGAATCTGACTTACCAAAATCTTGCAGACTTTGTTACATTTTATAAAAAATTTCGTTCTATCCCAAATCAATATACTATAATAGTTAATCAGATATCGGAGCAAAAAGTTCCAGTCAGTTTTAGTTTTGCTGTCTAGGATGAAAAAACAAACGGGAATGACTTTTTTTTTTCAATATTTTTTCTCTCTTAAAACCTCAAGAACACTTGAACTTATAGAAAGAACTTAAAAGAAAAAATAAAATAAAATAAAAATGAAAGAAATGAATTTTAAATGAAAACTTACCACTACTACTTTTACCTTTTCTTAGCAGCGACGCCAAAATTCTGATGAAATTATGATTGTTCTTCTCACCGGAGTTAATATTAATCTAAGTTTTACCTTACTTGTGAGGCAAGTAGGGGATCGAACCCAAGAGAAAGGGGGAGTAGAGTTAAGCTAAGAGGATAAAATTTGAATTAACCAAAAGAAATTAAAACTGTTTTTCTTTGTATTTTTAAACTTATCAAGAAGATTTAAAGTTATTAGAAAATTAACCAAAGTAAATGAAATTAAAAGTAAGTAAACTTATAAAATTAAAGTACCATTGGAGGTGGATCTACCTAGAACATGTTGATGAGCAATTCCTAGTCTTTAGTCTTTTTATAACTCAATCGTAAGGGCTTGGTGTTAGCTTCTTAGATTGGAAAGTTTTGCAAATGAAATCAAATGAGGGAACATAAACAAAGTAGAATTCTTTGAAAACTTCCTACTACCAATTATCTTGTTTAAACATACTTTATCTTGATCTAATTTAAGCATAATGTATCTATATTAAGAATAAAAAGTGCAAGAAATCTTAAAGAGAACTCATAAGCATTTTAAATAAAGAAAGACATGAAATTAGAAACAATACAGGAACTTACTCTAAGCTTTTCCACTCTCCAGTGGAGGGGTGCTTAGCCTAATGTCATTGCAGGTGATGGAATATAAGAGATGAAAGAACTTTTCTTCATTTCATAGAAAAACTTACAAATTCTTTTTCTTCTACTTCTTACAAAACTATTTAGCCAAAAGAAAATAACTAGAAGATGAAAATACAAAAAATAAGATAATAGGATAAGAGCCTTAAATTAAAAGAGTCTTGGATAAGAGAACCGAGAGGGACCCTTTCTCTAGAGATTGAGGCTCTATTTATAGAAAAAAATGTGTGTAGAAGAGTCTAAAAGTAGCCTCCACTTTTCTTTGCACAAAAAGAAAAAAGAGGAGAATATAAGTTAAGGATTAGGGCATTCCAAAGGATTAGGACATTCCATAGTGGGCAAAAATGCCTTTGTCTTGAGATTTTGATTCCAAAATGTTGATTTTCTGCACGAGAAACACACGTAATTAGATTCATCTAGTAAATGCATTTATTTATGTATAATTAAACCTAATTAATATGTAACATGATGTTTTGAGGATTATCATGATTATTACCTTAATACGAAGAAATAAGGACAAAAATCAAGATAAATATCTGAAAAATATGCGTATAATTAAGTATTTCGAGACACTCATCACATGACAGATTAAAAACTGCAAAGATAGACAAAAGAACTATGTAGACAAGCGGCGCAGACCTTTGGAATTCTAATTTGGAGATAGAGCATTCCTGAAAGTATTATCCCAGAAAGAAATCTCCAAGTTTGGCAAGAAGGGTAAATTGAAGCTGCGATTGGTGGGACCATTTGAGGTAGTGGAATGGAAAGGGCTAGTGGCTTACATATTGATTCTATCATCGCAACTTGAGTAGGTTCACAATGTGTTCCACGTGTCCGTGCTAAAAAAGTATTTGCTAGATCCTTCACACGTGGTTAATTTGCGAGATTTAGAGGTATACAAAGATGTGTCCTATGAGAAAGGTGTCATATAGATACTTGACAACAGAGTAAAAAAACTTAGATCTAAGTCTATTCCTTTGGTTAAAGTACTATGGAGACACTATAACATTAAAGAAGTCACGTGGGAGAAAGAGACAAAAATGCAAGTTAAATATCTAGAATTATTCTGCGATTGAGGTATGATTGTAATTTTGAAGACAAAATTTTTATTAAGGGGAAGATAATGTAATACCCAGAGTTTTTAATTTGTACCTAGAGAAAATCCAAATAGTAAAAGTTTTAGAAAATTGTGAAAGTGGGACTCTGGGTAAATTCTTTGGATTTTATTCTATTCATTTTTAATGAAATCCAACTTCACCATTGGATTCAAAATGGTTGAAAATTATATTTAAACCTATAAACATGTTCAAATTTGAGTTCAAATGGAAAAGTTACGAAATCCTCGATTTTCATGTTGGACGAGGCCTAAAAAGATAAATTTTTATTAGAATGAGAATTTGCAGAATCCGATTAGACCCTTAGGTCTACAACGAAAAGTTATAAAGAATGGAGTACTCATTCGTCAATTTTTAAGCTCGGGAAGTCGAGATACCACCAACAATAGAAATAAATTAGAAAATACCAATTATGCCCTCAAGTCTTTATATATAAAAGAACTTAAAGTTCTTTTATTTCATTCTCTTTTCTCCAAGAAATAAAAACACAGCCGACTCTCAATCCAAGGGTTTCAACACTCTCTACATCAAGATCTATCATGAACGAGTCCTAGTTGATCATCGACGAAAAATAAGAAGTTGTCGGCATAGATGAGCTCTACATTTCCACCATCCTTGATCCTCATTTCACTTTCTTTCTTTCTATTTCTCATAAAAACCAGCGAGTTGCTTTGACACATTCTACTTAAGGTTTCATCTACTTAGAGGTGGATTTGTCTTCCATCGTAGAAGGAAAGGTGAACGTAGTCATCAAGATATTTGCAAACCATCGTTTGTGCCACAACCAAGTCCATCCAACCTCGATTTATGATATGTATCACTGTCTTTGACTATTTCATGATAGTTTGGCTTCAACTTTGGAAGGTTCTACTGTTATCCCTTCACTTAACACTACGTGTCCTAAAAATTTTACTTTCTGAAGTCAGAACTCACACTTGCTGAACTTGGCATATAGCCTATGTTCTCGTAAAATCTATAATGTGATTCTGAGGTATCTCTCGTGATCTTCCTTCGACTTAAAATAGATTAGAATCTCATTTATGAATACTATGATAAATCTGTCGAGGTACTCCCAAAATCCCGATGCATAAGATCTAGAAATGTTGTTGGTGTATTCGTCAGATCGAAAAGCATCATTATATACTTGAAGTGTCCTAGTATTGCGCCCTGCCAAACGCTAATACAAATCCCAAGGCCGCCCCGAGGCACTAGGTGGCTCCTCAAAATTTCGGCATGGTCTCCTCTGTTTATGTTAGCATTTCACAGAACTCAAACTTGATAAACCAAATCCAAACAATCCTGTATAAAGCAACATATCCACAATGAATAAGAAACGGAAGATGAAAAATTTTATGAACAACATAAAGCGAGGTCAGAGTTGCGCAAAAAGGAATAAAGATATACAGGATTACAAAAATTTTCTCACTCTAACATAAACCTAGCACTCGGCCACAAAAACATAGACCTCTCCTAGGACGAACAGACTCCAAGTAGAAGTAGTCATGATGTTCACCGGGTAACGGACTCTGGTCGTCGATCTGACCTACCAAATGTTCCTCGGCTAATGGCTCAACACCCGCTTCCCCAACTATAGGCTCTGCAACTAAAAAAAATATGGAAGGAAAGGGTGAGCAACAATGGTTACTCAGTAGGTCCACAAACAATTCCTACTAATAACCTAACCTAACGTGATCGAATAATCATACTGCATCATTCCAAAACATGCAAGTTTTACAATTGAAACTATAATTAACTGGTACATACAGCCAGGGATGAGCAACTAAACAGTTTAAAAATTACACATAGCATCAATCATCCATACTCATTATACATTTTTCATTTAGGCAAATACAGTTGACAACATTGAAATAGTAGTCATGCTTTTCAGTTTATAATTCGAAATATAACACAGATACATAGTACAAGTGGTGGAGTAATGGAATTTGAGCGTTGGGATTCATGACTGGATCGCTCTCAGTCGGGACATGATGTTACAAACGTAAATCTGGCTTTTAGTTTTTGATTTTGTGGCCGGTCGCTGTGCTTACCACACTGGTGACTATTTATCCGACTCAGCCGGGCCGTTTGACGTGATCGTAAGCAATGGGTCTCTTTTTGATATGTAAGAACGTTCGACTACTACTAGATTGTTAGTGATCACTGACCAATCATCTTCGTCTATGCCTATCAGGAGTACATATGATTCCCAAATTAACACTCCACTCGTATATGACCACCTTTACAATACACGTTCACTGGTAAAGATAAGAAAGGAATGGACCCGGATTCCAGTTGTGACTCCACTCTCATACACGTCCCATACCACCTATGAGCTTGGTGGTCCCTACCGTACATCCTAGGATAGTGCACCCCTACGGATGATGTGACGCACTATCCCTTCAGGCATTCACAAACCCTTTAACAGTTCACAAAATATATATATATATATATATATATATATATATATATATATAAATATGATTTTTCATTTAAAAAGAAGGAGAATTTAATAGAACAGGGTTGAAAATGGATATCCAGTTCCTACCATGCAACTGTGGTCCCTCGGCCTAAAAGAAATAACAGTACTCAGCGCACGCACTAATATAATCTTAAATAAATATGCAACCCTTTCATTAATAACCTAGATATCTTTTCACCAACCTACACACAACATACAATGTAAAATGCAGACATCACCCCTTGGGTGTGATTCTGACATTTTACCGCTCATTCCCTCTTTCATTCTCTCGACATTCTCACTTTCCGTCTCTTCAAGTCAAACCATTCATTTTCAATCTTTCAAAGTCATTTTTGGTCTTTCCATTGAAAACCATCAAAGTTTATTCAAAACGAGATCCCGACGATGCATATGACCAAAGTTGTTAAAAACAAGGAAAGCTGGTAAAAATTTGGCTAAGTGTCGGAAACTCAAATTTTCAAAGTTCTCGAAATTGAAAATGGATTTTTGGAAATGAAAGTCTTGATCACAAGATTCGACACCATATAGGTTTTTTAATTTAATTCAAAGTAATGCGAAAGTTATTACATTTTGAAAATTTGTCGAAAACGTCGAAATCTACGTTTTGTTCTTGAAACCAAAATTTGGATTTTGATCATTTGAGATTCGGATCTCGAAACCATTCCTATTATTTCGAAATGGGGGGTAAAACTTTAATTTCTTTAAAGAAATTAAAGTAAATTTCCTCTTTAATTTAAAAGTTTTTAATGATATAAAGGGTTGAAAGTCATGTACAAGTCATAAGGATCACAGTCCAAGAGTCAAAGTCTGATTTTTAACTCAAAATATACTATCGGCGACAGAAGGGTGTTCTATCGGTGGAACCGACAGAATGGTCATCGGTGGGACCGACGGTCCTGCCGACAGCACTGAACTTTCTCGCGAATTTTGGATTTTTCGATCCATTCTTTGGATCTTTATTCCGTTCTTCAAACCCTTTGACCCACCCACGAATTTTTAACATTTAAAACATAAATACAACACATCAAATCTCTATTTTTAGCATGAATTTCAATTCAAACAAAGATTTCTATGATTTAAAACAAATAATTAACAAGTTTTATAAAACCTAAATGCACATTTCAAAATCTAAGGTTACCAATAGGAATCGAAAGTCCCCTACTTAGTTTGTGGACATCGAAAGTGATGAACTCGCACAATAATTAAGGTTGATGGCAAAAGAGTCGATGTTGGGTTGAGTTTGGTGCAAAGTGAACGAGGGTTTGCAACTCTTTCGACGACGACACTCTCCTTTACTTCTACACTAGAAGACGAGTCTCTACTAATAGGTTGAAGCTCCGAGTTTGATGATAACCTAATTTGATTGCTAATTTTCTATGGAGGGTGAGAAAAACGAATGTGAATGGGTTAACAAGGAGGGTGAGGTTGTAACTATCATCGTAGTCAATAACTTTGTCTTCTTCGTCGGGTTTCAACGATCATTCCTTATCAACGGATCTTGAGGTGAAGAGAAGAGAACCTTAGGTTGAGAAAAGAGTTGATGTGTTGGTTCTTTAAAGAAGAGGGAAACAAATAGAAAAGAAAGAAACTTTGCTTTCTTTTATAAGAAGATGAGGGCATACTTATAATTTCCCATCATTTCTAGTTTCGATCGTAACTTAACTATCCGGACTAGAAAAATGACAAACGAGTATACCATTTCGAATAAATTTTCGTTGTGATCCTAATGGTGTGGTCGAATCTTCCTGATTCTCTCTCTAACAAAAATTTTCTATTTTTTGGGTCCCGTTCAACACGAAATTCGAGGATTGGTTAACTTTTTCCACCTGAACTTGAATTCAAACTTACTTACAGGCTAAAGCATATATTACAATCATTGCGAAACTAATGGCGAAGTAGGTTTTCAACAAAAATGAACATATCATAATCCGGGTACTTTACTCTAAGTTTTCTTTTCAGAATATTCCTCGAATTAACACTATCTGATATCTTCGAGATACGAGTTAAAAACACGGGGTGTTACACCTAGTCTAGTCCAAAATGCAATCTTTAGAATATTCGCCTCCTAGATTCTCAACTGGTGGTAAACAGACCACAAATTGATTTTAGAGAAATACTGGGTACCTTGCAGTTGATCAAACAAATCATCAATGCGTTGAAAGGGGTACTTATTTTTTATGGTCACTTGATTTAGCTTTCGATAATCAATGCACAATCGAAAGCGACCCATCTTTCTTCTTGACAAACAAAATCAATACTTTCTAGGGTGAGGAACTCAATCGAATAAATCTGAAGCTCATAAGCTCATCAATCTACGCTTTCAACTCTTGGACTTATACCAGGGCTATTCAGTATGGTGTAATAGAAATAGGCCATATGCCTTGCACCAAATCAACCAAGAATTCTATTTGGCAACATGGCTGCAAACTAGATAATTCTTCTGGAAAAACATCCCCAAATTCCTTAACTACCTCTACCATATATACTAACATCTCTATTTCTAATATTTTCAAATTTCCCAACTATTTGTACAAATAACTATCTTTTTTTAATCTAGAACCCTGAATTTTGATCATCGGATACCCGGTCTCCTAAGAACAACTGATCTAACGAAGTAATCGACATGGGTATGATTTTGTACTAACCAATTGAATGCGCCCTCTATCCGCGGGGTGCACGGATCCACTTTTGACCCTTGAGGTTTGGGAGTCGCCACCTAGTTATTACGGTCTAGGAACCGAATAAATCAACCAATCTACTATAAAATATGGGTTCGGAGATCACATTACGGGGTTGGAAGGTGTTACACACCAACCCCGCCCGGCCAATGCCGGTCTCTACTTATCCCAAATAAGACTACATTGCTAACAAAAAAAACTTAGATAGAAAATAAAAGAAATTTTACCTTTGAACGCAACGATTCTATTCCCTCAGATCTGATAAAATCGCTCCTTGTACCGTACTCCTTGCTTCGTTCTGTCTCCAGATCTGATTTCTAATCTTCGTGGCAAGGTATCTCTGTCTTAGATATGAATTCTTCAAAAATTGTTTATGGATTTTGGGGTGTTTTTCAAGCTAAAATCGAAGTATGGGTGTTAGGTAAGGAGTTAGGACTTCAAAATTAGGGTTTATGGGAGGTTAGGGAGTCTTTTTGACCTACTTCTCTTAGGATTTTTTATTTGATACGAAAATAAGGTATGAGGACCCCTATTTATAGATTTTTTTAAGGGTTGGTTTAGATAGAATTAGTATTTGATTATAATTCTTTTAGTTAGAGTTATATTTTAATTAGAATTATTTTTAGTAGAGTTGTATTTTAATTAGAATTGTTTTAGGTAGAGTTATATTTTAGTTAGAATTCTATTAAATAGAGTTATTATTTAATTAGAACTCTATTAGGATTTTGACTTTTGATCTTATTTGATTGACTTTAAGATTTTGACTTTAGTCTTAATTGATTGACTTTAATATCTTGACTTTAGTCCTGCTTAATTGACTTTAATTTTGACTTTAGTCTTACTTGATTGACTTTAATACCTTGACTTTAGTCTTGCTTGATTGAATTTAATTTTTTGGAAAACCCCCCCTCTATTATATCTTTAATTCTTTGGACCCCCAAATGGAGGGGTCCTTGAAGAAATATCTTGACAACCCTCAACAATTTTGCCTGAGAGCCTGATTAATCAATTTTTTTAGTTTAAATTTTTAAATTAATTTTACTAATGTTTCACTTTAATTATTTAATATTTTATTTATTAATTTTAAAATTTTTAATTATGAAAATTGTGAAATTATCGTTTTGCCCTCGGAGAGGACTTTTCGCGTTTCAAGTCAGTTTTTGATGTTCTAGGATGTTTTAGAATCGATTTTTTGTAAGGAATTCAATGAGAATGTTGGTTTGTGTCGTTTATGAAATTTTTTATTTGGAATGGTCGTGAACTTTATGAGGGGCATTTTCATAATTTTGTCAAATTTTGTGAAAATTGGCGAAATGATTTATTTAGTTCCGATTTATTTTTTATGTATTCAAAAAAGTTTTCCTGAGCGTAATGTAGGCTCTAGGAATATTTTAAGGTTAGGGGTATTTTGATAATTTGATCATTTTTTTATTGATTTTTATCGTGACGCTTCTTTTTGTCTGAAAAATGATGATTTCTAAGCTTTTGGGGTTATATTTTCCTAGCGTAGCGTGATTTCTACAGTTTTGTCAGTTCGAGATACCTCATCCGGATTTCTGAAATATATCTGGTAACAAAATAAAGTATTGGAATAATCATCCATCATTGGGAACCGTTGCGATCGGGTTGACGAGTTGATTAATCAGGCGAGTGCAAAAATGGGGTGTCTACACCAATCCATCCCCAAGATAACGTCGAAGTCACAATAGTAACATGAGATTGGTATTCATTTCTTGGTCTTTATCCTAATTATATAGTCTCAACATAATTTCTAGGCTATCTGATGGTCTCCCAACAGTATAGATAATTTTATTACTTGGCCTATGTTAGTAATTTCTAACTCTAGTAAATGTGCAATCTCAGTAGGAATGTATGATCTAAAGGAGCTAGTATCAAGTAAAACTCAAATTTTAACATTATAAATTAAAATCGTACCTTTCACAACTTCATTTGAAATAGGTACCTCCTCCTGGGTTAGAGATATGCCCTGGCCTAGGGTCAAAGAATAACCCATTTCCGCTACTATAATAAAGGGCACTCTCTACTGAGTGTCTCACATGACCACACGTGAAACATACTGATTGTCCCGCCTGTATAGGTCTCTGTGAAGTGGATGATCAATAAATTAGAGCCTACGATCATTGAATCTGCTTTGTTGGTCCCCTTGACCCTAATAGGCTCACTAGAGCTCAAATTGCTATGTTACTCGATGGTGAGGAACTCTAAAATATGGATACTAAAATTACCTCGACCCTTTTTCACTAAATAGTAAAAAGGAGTCCGAATGGTAAATGGAGAATTTTCTGAGAAATGGGACTCACCACTTAGTTTTAGGTTTAGAAACCTAAAATAACTTCAAAAATGGATCAGGATCTGTCCACAAATAAGAAAAATAGGTAAGGGATTTTGGAAGGTGCTAGGCACCGAACCCCGGCCAATCAAGAAGATCGGTCTGTACTACAATCTAAAACTATCCTACGGTCGATACACAAAGATTAAAATTAAATTAGGGTCAATCATCACAATTTATATCGGATGTGCTAAATGAATCTTACTGCTAATATTCTCCCAAATATTTTATGATTCATCAAATTTCGCATAAAAATAGAAAGTTTTAAAAAAACCTCAATTTGATCCCATGTTCTAAAATTCACGTGGTAATTTATTCCAATTAAGAATCCACATATACAAATATTTTCCAAATTGACAATAATAGGAATTTGTGAAAATTTTCAAATTGAAAAGTTATGAATGTGAAAATTTTAAATTGGCAATTTATGAAATTTCTAAATGAGAAATTTGAAATTTCCTAAATTGAAAATTTATAAATACATGGTGAATTCCCAAATTAGAAATGTATAAAATAAATTTCTTAAAATAGAAAATTACAAATATATGACGAATCCCAAATTAGCAATTTGCAAACATGAATTTTGTAAAATAGAAAGTTTCAAAAGAACAGGAAATTTCCGAATTAGCAAATCATAACTCAACGTGGAATTTCTAGATAAGAAAATGTAAAACTCCTAAATTGGACAATTACAAAAACATGAAGTTTCTAAATTAGACATTTATGAATTTGAATTTTTCTAAAATAAAAAATTATGAAATTTTTACATTAGAAAGCTTCAGATAAATTTTGCAAAATAGAAACTTTTCTAATCATGGACTTTCCAAAACAGAAATTTAAGAATACGAATTTTCCAAAAATGAAGTATTTAATTACGTATTTAGAAAATATGAATATGAAATTCTTAAAATAGAAAATTACAAATATGGATAGAAAATTTCGAAATGCATGCAATTCATAAATTTCCTAATTATTAAATCATGATCACGAATTTTCTAAATCGATAAGTTACTCATATAGACGAAATTCCAAAATCAACAATAGAGAGATATATGCCAATTTCTAAATTTTCAAAACATTCATCAATTTAGCGAAAAAATTATTTCACGGTATCATTTTCAAATCATTGCATAAGTATCACGTATCACAATCCATCAATTGAACAATCATTCCTTCCTAAACATGAAATTTACAAAAATAACGCAAATCCCTCTAGATTTGAAATTTTTTGAGCAACCCTAAAAGTTTCGATTTGAACGTGATAGTTCGATTTTTAAGCTATTTTTATTGTAACTAACTCCCCCATGAATCTATAAATAGGGGGTCTTGAAGAGGTTTAGAGAGAATTTTTTGTGGGTAGAGGTGCTGAAAATTTTATAGATCATCTTTTAAAGATTTTTTACAAGAATTTATTATTAATTCAAGTGTGATTGGAAGACTTTTTCAAATTTGGATGAATTTTAACCTTTTTTTATTTATTTATTTTCAATCAGTTAGTAGAGTAATAATTCTTCTAAGTGGATGGATGCCAACAAAGAAGAGTTAAAGTCAATAGATCAGAATGGTGTCTTAGATCTTGTTGAATTGACTTCTAAAAGTAAAAAAATTTCAATTATAAATGAGTTTGTAAGACCAAATGTGACGTAAAAGACAATGTCTAATGATTTAAAGTCAAATTAGTGGCCAAGAATTTTACTACAAAAGAAGGTATCGATTACAATGAGACTTTCTATTTAATTTCAAAGAAAGACTCAACAATAATTATTATGACATTGATAACTTGTTATAATTTAAAGTTACACCAAATGGATATGAAAATAACTTTCTTGAATTGGAGTTTGGAAAAAAATCAAAAGAAACAACTTGAAGGATTCACTGACTAAGAAAATGAAAATTTAACTTGTAAACTTAAAAGGCAAGCCAGTCTAGGATAATAGTTGTTCCTTACTATCTTTGATAAAGAACTTGGATGTAAAGATACATGTATGGGACGAGTATAGATGGAATCAAGGAGTTCACACGTACGTGTGACTCTTGAATTCGTTAATACTCCTATTGTTACACTATCATATTTGTGTATATAATTGAATATCGATGAGTTTAAATGCACGATTATCTAATAAATTTAGGCTGTTTATATTGAAATTATTTTGCTCTATTTAGTTGTTAATTTAAATGTTAAAATTGTGTATGTTTAGATGTATTAGTTATTTCTCTGCATTCTTAACTATATGTTTAAATTTACCTTTCCTACTGGGTAACTTTCTTGTTACTCACCATTTCTTACCACAGTTGCAGTTGACCTAGTTTATGAGTAGGTATATGAAGATTTAAGTTACAAAAGCCTCTAATCAATTTAGAGTCACCACTCCTTAGCAAAGAATTTGGTCATTTCACTTGAGGGGAATGTTCATGAGTCCAAAGAGACTTGATAGATTTTGGCATCGTTAGGTCAACTTTTGTTATGTTTATGTTGGAGTAATATTGAAAGATCAATAGATAAATATTGAGTTATGTACTCTAAGATTTCATTTAGAGGTATTTAGAACTAGTAAAATATTTTTAAAATTGTATTTATTATTACTTATCATTTTGTATGGGATAGATATTCATGCAATAAGATCTAATGTTAATTCATCAGGATTTGCATTGGATGTTTTGGGATATAACATAAATGGTAGATAAAGAAATTTTAAATAATGAAAACAAATGTAAATGAGTAAAAATTATTTAGATGTCTTATTTTGTAACGATTTAACCTTTTGAGAGCTTGCATGTTTGATTGGACCAAGCATCTTTCCCAATTAAAATGTCAAATTTTTTCCTGTTAGTAGTCAAGTAGATAAATGTATGTATTTGAGCATTTTTGTAAATTAGAAAAATAAAAAATATAGAAAATTAAAAATTACAAGCATGGAGAGCATGCATATAATAAGTTAACAAGTAGTATCATCAAGTGTTGATGTAATGGTCATAAAATTCCTTACATGTAAAATGTACAATGATAAATATATTAGAATATATATTTCAATGACTTAATTTAATAATAAAAAAAGGAATAGGCGACATGTATAAATGACTACTAGAACCGACTGGAATATTGTGTAAATGTAAAAAACTATAGTTTGAATGATACAATAAAAAAATCAGAATCATTCTACTACAATAAAACATGATGAATTAGAACAAATTAAACAACAAATCACACAATAACTTAAAGGAATATTGTCGTACGATCTAAAAAAATAATCATGATAGCAAAAAATCAGTTATAAATTAAGATTTTCTTAGTCGTGGTTGAATAATTGTCAGATAACACCTACGATTGAGATATATCATGAGGAGAAAATTCAAATCTTTCTCATTAATTTTATAATAGAAGGGCCATTACCTACGATGGGGGAATATCTTTTGTTCAGAACGTAATTGACAAGATTTATGAAAAGGTCTAGCTAGATCGAACAAAGGAATGTAATTTTTTTATGAAAGAGTATTTCATATGTATACTAGTTTGATCGTTGGGAGATTTGTCTGAAGGTAAACCATACCAATGAGTTGATTGTATCCCGAATATTGATTAAGAAAGAAAAGGAACACGCAATTTTTATCATCGTCCAGGAAAAATTTCATCTTCTTCTATATGATTTATAAACCAAACATAATTTTCATTAATAGATCGATATAAGATGTAATTATCATTATAGATCAAACTAGGGAAGTCAATAGTAATATCACATACTATTTCGCCAACCAGTATTTCTCCAACTATTGTCCTACCAACATTAAAATTATTGATCAAATCTCTACCAATATCCTTAATTTTTTCTTATGGAGTGGAACAACTAACCTAATAACACAAACAACTCAAGATAGGTTCGAACGGATAAAGTTTTAAATAGTTGTGATGACAGCAACAATGGATTGACATTAATAGTTGCATAAAAAACAAGAGAAAATTATAGCAAATTGGTAGAGGATATTTAATCCTTTCAACCCCAGATGAATGAGACACATAAAAATTACCAAGATAAGTAGATAAAGGAAAATATCATCAAACACTAAATATGAAAAAATAGAAAAAATAATTAAAAATCTATTAAATAAGTAATAACATTGATTCATCTTAGAATATAGGAATGTTCAATTAAATCAAAGAGATTTGTGTTGTAGACCATAGAAACATAACAATATGTTCTTACTATCCATATCTCATAATAAAAAGTTATAAGTATTTTTTGAGATTTCTTATATTATTTTCTCATATCGTTTTAGGACTCTGGTTGTATTTTTTATTTTTATTTTTTTTTTGAGATTTCAATATAAATTCGGTATGCTTTATAACAATATGAGTGTACTACAAAAAGAAAATATTGATATACACAAAGCTTAAAGATTTTATAAAGATGCAAACACAAAATCATTAATATTAAATTAATTGATTGGTCGACTCACATAATAAATCAACCTTATTATTAATTCCTATCCTCACATTTGCTTACTTTTCGTTACAATAAATTAATTAAATTATTTTTATTATCTAAAAATTAAATAAATAATAATTATTAAATTTACTATTAGTAATATTTTGGAATGTAAATGGCCACTAATAAGTCATACATTAATAATTTAAAAATACCCATGTAACTCATTTTATCTGTAAGCCACAAAATTATAAGAAGAGCAACTAGTTGAAAAATAAGATAAACAACATTTCTTCCTAAATCAAGTATAATGTCAAAGATTTCTTTAACTAAGATTTATACCACTCTTCATTTGAGACAAATGTACAATCTCCATCATCATGTTAATTAATAAATAAATTTCATTAGATCGCTATCAAAATATATTTACTAGAATATAATATAAATATAATATTGTCGTGAGGTTATAACTTGTTATATATTAGTTTTCATTATAAGAAAAAAAATAACTATTAAAATTTTTATTTTGAATACTATAATTGAATTTTCAAATACATTAAAATAATTATAAAAGTAAAATGATACCATTCTCTAAAAAGATATGAAAAAAATATAATGTAAAAAAAATAGGATACCACTTAGTAAAAGGAGTAAGTTGTGTACAAGAGAAAATTTAATATTTAAAATTTTGAGTAGAAGAAAGTAGTAAAAATTCATTTCTCGGGTATCATAATCCTAAAGTCTCCTTTTGTGAAAATATTTGTACAGAAGAATTATATTATAAACTTACTTTTTAATTATAAATTTACATCCTTAAAATAATTTTAATATAATCAAATTTTCATCAATAGATTATAAATAAAAACTTATAGAAAAATATTTTTTTATCAATTTTTCCTAGCTCGCCAATAAAAATAATATTTTATCAATTTCATAATAATTTATATTATATCGATGTATGAAACATAGATTTGATTGAATAAAGTGGACAAACGTTTATAATGGTTAAGCCAATAGTTAAACTTTTACATTAGCTAAATAAAAATTATTTTTAGAAGTTAATTATTTTTATCAACACCAAATACAAAAATAAAAATAAAAAATTAAGAATTTTTTTCCTTTTTATGACTAGCATATTTTATATCTATCTAATTCTTTAAAATAGAACAAAGTTAGCTGATGATTCTTTACCGAAAAGAAATATATGAAACAAAATTTATTAAATAATAAATAAAATGAAACTTAAAAAAATATATAAAAAAGAGAAAGTATATTTATTTTATTTTATCTTCTTAATGTAAAGAAAAATAGGATATCTTTGTAGAGGTAACTACTAATGGAATCGATGGTTTACTTGAAAATCATGAAAAATAGTTATTTTCTATATTTTTCAAATAAATCACCGACCGATCAATTCTCAATCCTATCTTTCTTCTTCAACAGTTGTTATACATTTCAAATGCTTATTTTTATATATAACAAATATATGAAACAAAACTTATTGAATAATAAATAAAAGAAAAGTTGAGAACAAATAAAAAAAGAAGTATATCCATTTTCTTTGTCTCTTCTTCACGTAACAAAAAAGTAGAACTTTTTGTAGAGATAAATACTAATAGGATCGATGATTTACCTGAAAATCATAGGAAAATAATTATTTTCTATATTTTTCAAGCAAATCATCGACCGATCAGTTCTCAACCCTATGTTTTCTCTTCAACAATTGCAATACATGTCAAATACTTATTTCTTTATATAATATTTAGCATAACCCTTAAAAGATTTAAGCCATTCATTGTTACTTAAAGTATATTATTCTGACTCTCTAAATTAGGAAACTTTCATTTAATGAAATAATAAATTTAATTCCATATAAGAATTTTTGAGATTAAACTTTCCTTTTTAAATAGATTATAGTTGGATAAAATATTTCAAATATTTTAAATATTATAAAATCTAAATTTTAAATATACCAATTGAAATTAAAAGCAAATATATCATGGTTCTTTTAGAAGAATAATTATTCAGACAAAAATACTATAAAATTAATCCAACAATAAACTTTTCAATATCATGTATGTTTTCAATACAGATCGTGTTTTACGTCTTGAGGTAAGAAGTTTACTAATTTAATTATTTGATTTGATATTAGGATAAGATTAAAAAACCATGATCGTAATGAATTTTTAAAAATTTTAACCTAATAAAATATTCTTAGAATTTGTTAAAATGATATATTTAAGGAGAAAAATTATAATTTTTTTTTTTGCTAGATTTATTTTAGATGTTGTAAAAGACAATTTTTATATAGTAATAAATACATTATTTATCTAAAAAAATTATATAATACATAATTTATAGTAAAATTTTGAAATAAAATAATATGATAGGTCAAACAACCTCTGAAAGATGTCATATGCATCCATATTGTTTAATATCATATAAATTTTAATTAAGATACGTAACATATATCCTTAGTAATATGTATTTCTTAAGGTAACGTTGATTTAATTGAGACATTTTTTTATATACTTAACTTATTTATCTTAAGAACTATAAAAACTACTAATAATGATGACTTATTTTTAAAAACACGCACTTGTAAAGGATAGGTATTTTTTTATATACCTTTAATTCTTTTAATTATTTCTAAGTATAATAGTGTTGCTAACTTTTCACAAATTCGAAGTAGTTATAGTTGTTCAAACTCTAATTTAACGTTAATACATATCACACTTATGGTAGAAAGGTTCGCCAATGATACTCCAATAAAATATTTTCATTATTATTGTTTTATAATCAATAGGTGTTGTACAATGCTTTTGGTCCATAGAAGTTTTGTATTTATAAAAAGACATTTTTTTTTCATTGAGAAATGTACATACAAAAATAAATGTCACTTTAGATAAAAAAAAGATTTTTCAAAAGAGTTGATCACTCTAAGTCTAATTATAACAATCATTTTTAGTCTAATTATAGTGATTATTACTCATTCAAGAGGGATTTTTCTCCTAGGTGGTCAATCGCTTGTTCTTCTAAGTGATTAACCGATTATTCTACACTATGTAGATTTATGGATAAAAAAAGTTTTTATATTTTTTAAGTCATTTTTGTTGTAACTAACTCCCCTATGAATCTATAAATAGGAGGTCTTGAAGAGGTTTAGAGAGAATCTTTTTGATGAGTGGAGGTGCTGAACATTTTGTAACTCATCTTTTAAAGATTTTTTTCAAGAATTTCTTATTAAATCAAGTGTGATTTGAAGATTTTTTTAGATTTTGATGAATTTTATTTTATTTTATTTTTATTTTCAGTAAGTTAGAGGAGTAATAATTCTTCTAAGTAAATGTATGCCAAGGAAGAAGAATTAAAGTCCATGAATCAGAATGGTGTCTAGGATCTAGTTGAATTGACTTCTAAATATAAAAAAACTCAGTTATAAATGGGTTTGTAAGATCAAAGATGGCACAAAAAATAATGTCGAGCAATCTCAAGTCAAACTAGTTGTAGCATACCCAAATTCCACTATGAATCCCCATGATTTCATGCTAGAATCTAAGACACTAAAATTCTACCAAAGCGTGATATTCATATAAATATGATTATATAGTGATAAAAATAATAAAATAGTAGTGGAAAAAGAATAATATATAACTAAAGAATATCAGAGTGTGGAAACAACCTCAAATCTAACCTATAAATCACTTACAATGTAACGCCCTAAATTTGTAGGCCAACAAGTCAAAAAAAAATTAAGTTGGAATTTTTCAAAACCAATTACACCATTAGATCCACACAAAAAAATTAATAGAAATAAATTATAAGATCGCAAAAATTAGGATTCAGGAGATAGACTTTTTAATTAAAACAAAATAAATCAAATAATGATTGCTATGTCCTTTAAATACTATAAATACTAGGACCCACAAAAATTTCTAGAATTATTCATCTATTTATCATGTTTTTCTCTTCTAAAAGACAATCCTAAAAAAATTTAAGTCTTCAACTAATTCGAGTTTTTGTTGGACGTCGACATAGAAGAGAAAACGATTGGATCATCACAATCTTTGAAGAGATATAATAAATTAGAAATTTCAACAACATAAGACACGAAAATTTTGATCCAAATTGATCTCCCACGTACTTCATAGATTTTTTAACCTTCGAATTTGAAATAGGAAACCTTTGGACTTTTTTAATAGTCTTAATTTTGATTTCCATCATAGATTCAATTTTAAAAACTTGATGTTATTTTCATTAAAGTTATGTATAAATTTTTTTTTTTAATCATGCTTTAAGATGTATTATTTAGTGCTCTACAATGAATCTTTATTTATTTTTCATGTTCTTGTTGAGTTTTCGATTGTAGAAGAACTTCTAAACCTTCTTAATAGCCATAGTTTTCAATGCATAGCTTTTGATTTAAAATCTACTATATTTTACTTTAAATTAGGAAAATATTGATTACTTACAAAATCATGTTTAGAATTATTTGTTTAGTGGATTTTCTTGTTGAATTGATTGCAAATTTTTTTTTTTTAAAATTTGGATAGATTTGGGAAAAATTATCGAAGAGATGACCAATCCCTTCTACTTGATTGGCCTAAGGAAGCTCGGTCGACCCACCTTCTACCACGATCGACCATACGTTCGTCCCATGAAGAATTTGAAAGTAAACAACTCTCGGGTTTGGTCGACCCAACATGCTCGATCGACTGATCTATCTTTCCAACAACCCTCGAGTTCAATCAATCGAATTACCACAATCGCCAGACCCTATGTAAGAAGCTCTAGTTCAACTTGATTTCAACACCATTTTTCCCCACCAAATTGTACACTTTTCAACACCTTAATTTTATTAAAAATATTTAAGTAAATGTCATATTTAATTTGAAATTTTCATTTACTGAAAGTTATTTAATAAAAATAAGGATTATCCCCCATTTGAAAATAATAAGAATGATTTAAAAATCTAAATATCAATAAATAAAAATCTAATTTTTGGGTTTAAGAATAAAATGTAATTTTTTATGATTTTACGAAAATTAAACTAATAAAAATAAAAGTTAAGCTAAAGGCAATGGATGGAAATCACTGTTAGAGAAAGGATCCACCTAGAGCAACTATTCTACCAAACTTAACTTATATTCTCTTTTGTAACTCAATCCAAGGGCTTGGTATTAACTCCTTTGTTTGGAAGATTTTGCAAAGAAAAGCTTAATTTAGAAAATCAAATGCAGATCTCCTTCACTCATTAAACTGTGAAGCTTCTACCACTAAATATCTAAGAAAGCATGAAACATCTTAATCTTATCTAAGTATGATCCATCAACTCTAGCATATAAGTTGTAGGAGTTCTCTATAATCTTGATCCATAGGAGTTGAACAAGCCTTGAAGTGAACTCATGAACATTAAAACAAGATAAGAGAATTAAAAATAAATAATAACATAAAGTAAACTTGCTCTAGGTTTCTTCACTCGCTAATGGAAAAGAGATTAACCTAAGGTTATTACAAGCGATAGAGAAATATAGATGGAGAAGAACAAGTCGTACTTCATTGAATAAAGGTAATTACACTCTTTCACTTAAAAATTTACAAAACTTTAATGAAAAACCTAATCTAGAAATAGAAAAATAAATGAAAAAAGACCAAGAGCCTTACGTTAAAATAGGAGGGGCCTCCAAGAAGAGGAAAATAAGGAATCTTTTCTATATTGAGGAAGGTTCTATTTATAGAAATTTGATGTTCTGAAAATATCCATTGTGAGCCACCATCACTATTGTGGATAAGATCATGTGTGGAATAAGACCCCAAAAAGGCAATCCATCTAAATTTCATTATCAAGCCGTGATAACTCACTACCATGTGGTGACATCATCACTGTTTGGGCCGAATTTTGATTGGATTGTTCCATTTATCCTCTTGGTTGTCATGCAAAATTGATTTCTTGACTTCAGGTTCATCTTCGAAGATTTACTCTTTAACCTACACAATTAACACACGAGTAATTAGGGTTTTTTGACAAATGCAATTATTTAAACATACTTGAGCCTAATTAGCATGGTGGAACATACAATGTGATAATTCAAAGCTTAACATGATTATTTAATTAATACAGCAAAATAGGAATGTAAATCGAGATAAATGCCTGAGAAAAATATGAATAAATCAGTATTTTGAAATACTAATCATACCTCCAAATTTACCTTTTTCTATTCCCTAGAAAATAAATTGTCAGGTCAAAATAAATCAATACTTTAGACACTGATCAAAACAACTTTGAAATAAAACTGGTCAAAATCAAAACTTATATTAAAAAGTACAAGTCAATTATGATTTGTAAGTCTTTTGAATTAACATTGGTATAGAATCCCAACTCTTGTTTTTCTATACACAAACTTAGACTTAAATTGACCTTTAAGATGGTAATTCTAACTTAGAAACTTTAGAGATTTGATTTCCTAGAGTGAATTCTAACCTTCTAACTAACCAGAAATGTGGCACCCTGCCAAACTCTAACACAAATCCCGATGACACCTCGAGGCACTAGGTGGTGCTTCGAAATTTTGACATGGTCTCCTCTGTTTATGTTAGCATTCCACGGAACTCAAAACCTGATAAACCAATATCCAACCAAACCTGAATATAACAGATGCCAAGATTATACAAGATACGAAAGATAAGAAGTTATGAATGGCATATGATTAGATCAGAGTTGTACAAAATAGTAAAGTATACAGGATTACAAAAACATATCCTCACTCTAACATAGTCCTATCACTTGGCCAAGAATTTAACATAATATCCCCTGAAATGTGTGGGTTGCCTCCCAAAAGTGCTAAGTTTAACATCTTTAGTTAGATGAAAACATAATTAATTTTGATAGACGGGTCATCGAGGAGAAGAACTTCCTCCTACGAAACATACTCGAGAAAAGTTTTGAGACGTTGGCCATTCACTTTGAAAGTGGATCCGTCCTTAGAATTAAGGACATCAACAGCACATGGGGGTAGACTATTTAGATAATATATGGGCCAGTCCATCGAGACTTAAGTTTTTCTAGAAAAAGGTGGAGTCTGTTATCATATAACAAAACTCTTTGATTAGGAATGAAATTCCTTCTAAGAATGTGCCTATCGTGAAAGAATTTGGTACGCTCTTTGTACCTTTTGGCACAATCATACGAGTCATTTCTAATCTCTTCTAACTCGTGTAGTTGTATCGCTTCTCACCGGTTTTATCAAAATCAAAGTTCATGCGCTTGATCGCCCAATATGTACGATGCTCGAGTTCTACAGGGAAATGAGAGGCCTTACCAAAAACTATCCGGTAAGGAGACATCCCTATGGGTGTCTTGAATGCGATTCTATAGGCTCAGAGTGAATCACTTAATTTCAAAAACCAATATTTCCTTGAAGAATTGATTATTTTTTCTAAGATAGTCTTTATTTCCCTATTAGAAATCTCCACTTGTCCACTTGTTTGTGGGTGGTAAGGTGTGGCAACCTTATGCGTTACGAGGTAGTTCTTCATCAACGCAGCAAAGATCTTGTTGCAAAAATGCGAGCCACCATCACTTATGATAGCTCGCGGAGTACCGAATCTTGAAAAAACCGTCTCCTTAATGAATTTTATCACAACCTTGTGATTGTTAGTTATACATACCACAGCTTCGACCCATTTTGACACATAGTCAACGGTAACTAGTATATATTGGTAACCCTGAGAGATAGGAAAGGATCCCATGAAATCTATATCCTATACGTAAAAAATTTTGATGGTCAAGATAGAATTTTGAGGCATTTCATTTCTCTTAGAGATTTTTTCTAATCTCTGACAACTATCACAAGATTTGCTAAACTCGTGGGTATCACAAAAAATACTAGACCAAAAAAAATCTCATTATAAGATTTTCATAGCGGTCTTCTTACCACTGAAGTGCCCTCTGCAAGTATGATTATGACAAAACTCTAAGATATTGACTTGCTCACAGGTTGGAATACAACATCTAATGATTTGATAGGGACAATATGTAATACCCCAGATTTTCAACTCATATCTCGAAGAAGTCAAAGGGTGATATTTCGAGAAAAAGACCAAAGAAGAAAATTAGAGTAAAACACTCGAATATTGTTCCAATCATTTTTAATGAAAACTGACTCCACCATTGGATTCAAAGAGGTCTAAATATATACTTTAGCCTGTAAGCAAGTTTGGATGAAAAAGTTATAAAATCCTCGAATTTCACATTAAGTAGGACCCAAAAAAGTAAAATTTTGCTAGAGCGGGAATCAAGAAAAATCAACTTCACCGTTAAGTCTGCAATGAAAAATTATTCAAAATAAAATACTCACATGTTATTTTTCGAGTTCGTATGGTCAAGATTTCGTCAAAATTAGAAAATGAAAGAAAAATACAAAAAATGCCCTCCAACTTTTGTTATAAATAGAAACAACTTATTTCTTTTATTCACTTTCTACTCTCCAACTCACAAAAGGTCAGCCCATTCTCCAAACCTAGGGTCTCAACCCTTCCAATCAAGATCTATCGCAAACGAGTCCGAGTTGAACCTCGACGAAAAAGAAAAAATCGTCGACGTTGTCGAGCTCCACGTTCTCACCCCATCCAACCTCCATTTCCTTTCCTTTCTCTTAGGCTCCCACTAAAAACCAATAATAGGGGTTTTGATTTTACCCACTTGGAGTTCCACCTAGTTTGAAGAAGAGTGATCCATCGTTGTTGAGGGAGGAGGGACACCTCCATCGAGGGTTTCACAACCAAACCGATTTGTTTAGCATTCAAGTTCCACCAAACTCGATGTTTCGGACCGCCACTCCTTTATTTCCAAGCTAGCTTATCGTTTCTAACAACCACAAGGGTAAGGGACTCTCGATTCTTATTAATAACCATAGATTTTGGAAAAATTGCAATTAGGAATCTTTCGAAACTTGTGTATGTTTTAAATTTATAGAATGTTGCTTAAATTATTTCAAATTCATGCTAGAAATCGTTATGTTTGATGTGTTTTATTATGGTTTGAATATTTGATTTGTGGGTGGGTTATTAGAATAAAAAATGAGTGAAAAACAAAGAAAAAAAATTGAAAAAATTCTTGAATTTCCAGCGTTCTGACGGTGCCACCGTGTTCCAGTCACGGTGCCACTGTAAGCCACCATACATTATTCACGATGCCACCATGAAAATCAAAAAGTGCCCGAAAATTTTTTTTGATATTTTTTTTTGGATTCCTCGTGCTTTTAACATACCAAGACGACTACTTATGGCCCCCGTAACTCCTATAAACGAAGCAAAAAAAAATAAATAAATTTTTGTTACGACGAGAATGTTTTAAGTATTCGCATGATATTTTTTGCATCACTTTGAATTAGGTTACAAAACTACATAGCTTTTCTTATGTTGTCGAGGGCCTTCATTTACAAAAATCCATTTTCAGTTTTGACAACTTTGAAAAATCAAGTTTCTGACACTTAGTCAAATTTTTATCAATTTTTCTAATTTTGGCAGTTTGCCTTCGCATAACTATTGGGACCTCATTTTGAATAAACCTTGATGGTTTTAGATGGAAAGACAAAAAAAAATGACTTTGAAAGATTGAAAATAAATGGTTTGATTTGAAAAGATGAAAAGTGAGAATGTCGAGAGAATGGAAAAAGGGATGAATCGATAAAATGTCAGAGTCACACTCAAGGCGTGATGTCTGCATTTTATATTGTATGTTGTATGTAGGTTTGTGAAAGGATATCCAGGTTATTAATGAAAAGATTGCATGTTTATTTAAATTTATGTTGACGCAGAGTCTCCGAGTACTATTGTTTATTTTAGGCCGGGTGGCCACACTTGCATGGTAGGAATTGGATATCCATTCTCCACCCTGTTCTGCTAATTTCTCTTTTGTTTTAAATGAAAAAATATATATATATATATATATATATATAGGGTCTCGTTCAATGGCTAACTTTTTGGCAAAACATATTTCAAAACATGAGTTAGAAGTTTTGGAATGGGCTGATTTTTGGTGAGGATGATCTCTACGATGAGGAGATCATCATCACCAAAAATCAGCCCATTCCAAAACTTCTAACCCTATCAAAAATAGTTTACAAAAAATGGACGGTCCACAATTTTTCAACTTGTAAACATGGGTTAGAAGTTTTGGAATGGAATGATTTTTGGTGAGGATGATCTCCTCACCGTAGAGATCATCCTCACCAAAAATCAACCAATTCCAAAACTTCTAACTCATGTTTTAAAAAATGTTTTGCCAAAAAGTTAGCCATTGAACACTACCCATATATATATATATATAGTTATTTTGTGAGTTGTTAAAGGGTCTGTGAATGCCTAAAGGGATAGTACGTCACATCATCCGGAGGGATGTACTATCCTAGGATGTACGGTAAGGACCACCAAGCTCATACGTGGTATGGGACGCATATGAGAGTGAAATCACAACTAGAATCCGGGTTCATTCCTTTCTTATCTTTACCAGTGAACGTGTATCGTAAAAGTGGTCGTATACGAATAGAGTATTTATTTTGGGAATCACATGCACGCCTGATAGGCATAGATGAAGATGATTGGTCAGTGATCACTAACAATCTAGTAGTAGTCGAACGTTCTAACACATCGAAAAGAAACCCATTGCTTACGGTCATGTCAAACGGTCCGCCTGAGCCGGATAAATGGTCACCAGTGTGGTAAGAGCAGCGACCAACCACAAAATCAGGAACTAAAAGCCAAATTCATGTTGTAACATCATGTCCCGACTGGAAGCGATCCAGTCGTGAATCCCAAGTCTTTAATTCCACTACTCTACCATTTTGTATTATGTATCTGTTACTATATTTTGAATTATAAACTGCAAAGCATGCTTGTTATTTCAATGTATAAATTATAGTTGGATGACAAATGAAAATGTATAATGAGTATTGATGATTGATGTCATGTGAATCTTTAAAATTGTTTAGTTGCTCATCCCTGGCTATATGTACCAGTTAATCGTATTTTCTCTTATAAAACCTTGCATTTGTTAAACTGTTCAGCATGTTTACTCGATCATGTTTGGGAGAGGTTATTAGTAAGAATTGGTTGTGGACTTACTAGGTAACTCTCGTTACTCACCCTTTCCTTTCTATTTTTTTTAGTTTCAATACTTGCTGTTATCAAGGTAGGCGCGGAGTTGGCAAGTAAGGAGTATCTGGTTGATTAGATCGTCGACCAGAGTCTGTTGCATGGTGAGTACTAGGGCTATACCCTTTAGTGTTGTCAGTTTCGTCCAGGATGTATATAGATTTTGGAGTTGAGTGTTAGTCTTATGGAAGAGTGAGAGTACTTTTTGAAATCCTGTATATTATTAAACTTCCGCACTCTGATCTGATTATGTATTAGATATACTTAGTCTTCCGCTGTTATTTCGTGTTTGCATTTTTCTAGTGTATAGGATTTGTTATATTTTAGATTATCAGGTTTTTGAGTTCCATAGAACACTAACATAAACAGAGAGAGCCATGCCCAAATTTCGAGGTGCCACCTAGTACCTTGGGATTTGTGTTAGAGCGTCTAGCAATACTTAAATAAGTATGGCTCATCCCAGAAATACCATTTTATTT
Organism: Akebia trifoliata; assembly: GCF_017979445.1. Lineage (NCBI taxonomy): Eukaryota > Viridiplantae > Streptophyta > Magnoliopsida > Ranunculales > Lardizabalaceae > Akebia > Akebia trifoliata. The sequence continues at coordinate 22,593 of NW_028237151.1, read as the reverse complement.
TTGACAGAAGACAGAGTTTCTCTTGACTAGTCATTTCGACTGGGAATTGACCTGTAACTAGGTAGTTTACAATGTCCGCATACCATGAAACGTTTGCTTGAGAGATTTGCATAAGTTGCTCATTTGAAAAGAATTTAGAGATGGGTAAAGACTCCTCGGATGGCTTGTTACCTATCCTAGACAAGTGATCAGCTACGACATTTTCTGCACCCTTTTTGTCTCAGATCTCTAGATCAAACTCTTGTAGAAGTAGAATCCAACGGATTAACCTTGCTTTAGTATCTTTATTTGATAGAAGGTACTTCAATGCTGTATGATCTGTGTAGATCACGACTTTAGATACTATGAGGTACAGGCAAAAATTTTCAACGGCATAGACAACTGCTAGCATTTCCTTCTCTGTTGTAGAGTAGTTAAGCTGAGTATCGTTAAAGGTTTTACTAGCATATTGGATAACATAGGGTTGTTTTTTGATTCGCTGACCCAAATCAGCACCTATTGCATAATCCGAAGCGTCGCACATAACTTCGAATGGAATGCTCCAGTTTGGAGGTTGAATAATGGGTGCCGAGGTTAACTCGGACTTGACCTTGTTGAATGTAAAAAAACATGACTCTGAAAAGTCGAAAGTTACATCCTTTCCCAATAGCTCACATAAAGGCTTCGAGATTTTTCTAAAATCTTTAATGAATTTACGATAGAAACCCGCATGGCCTAGGAATAACCTAATTTCTTTGATCATTCTAGAAGGTGGTAATTTTTCGATTAGACTTATCTTTGCCTTATCTACCTCAAACCCCTTAGCAGAAACAATGTGCCCTAGCACAATCCTCGATGTTACCATGAAATGGCATTTTTCCCAATTAAGGACTAGATTGACTTCTTTGCAACGTACAAGGACCAAAGTCAAGTGATGGAGACATTCCTCAAAACTTGATTTGAAAACTGAAAAATCATCTATGAACATTTCGAGATATTTTTTTAGCATGTCGAAAAATATACTCATCATGCACCGCTGAAAAGTAGCGAGTGCATTACACAATCCAAAAGGCATGCGACGATACGCGAAAGTTCCGAAAGGGCAGATGAACGTTGTTTTCTCTTGATCGACTGGAACCACGGGTATCTGATTGTACCTGAAATAACCATCTAAAAAGCAATAGTAAGAATGTCCTACTAGACACTCTAACATTTGATCAATGAAAGGTAAGGAGAAATGATCTTTAGAAGTCATCGAGTTGAGTTTCTTATAGTCAATACACACTCTCCATCCATTTTGGACTCGAGTGGGGATTAATTCGTTGTCTTGGTTCACTACCATAGTGATACCAGATTTCTTAGGAACTACTTGTATATGACTCACCCAACGACTGTCAGAGATAGGATAGATAATACCCGCATCTAGTAATTTCATCACTTCCATCCTAACCATGTCTTTCATGATAGGATTTAGCCGTCTCTGAGGTTCTAAGGAAGGCTTAGCAAAATTCGCTAATCAAATATGGTGCATCACCACAGATGGACTAATTCCCTTGATATCAACTATGCTCCAACCAATAGCTTCTTGATGTTCTCTTAATAGTCCTAACAACTTTTTTCTCTTGAACTTCAATGAGGTAAGAGGAAATGATCACGGGCAAGGTTTGATTCTTGCCAAGAAATGCATATCTCAAGGTCTCTGGAAGTAACTTGAGTTCTAATTCTGGAGGTTCGAAATGGGATGGAAAGGAACAAGATTGGATGTGCGCACAGGAAGACTTTCAGCTTTTGCGTGCCACAGAACGAAATCTAAGAGTGGAACGGATTCAAGCAAAGCATTAACTTCGCTTATAGACTCTTCTACGTCCAAGTCAAGGCCAAAGTAAGCCAAACATTTCGTTAAGGGATTAGAGTACCCTAATTCTTAATACGTTTGATTGACTAGCATATCTATCATGTTCACTTCCTCTATACCATCATCTACATCAATTCCTTGAAAATTGTGGAAGATGTTCAGTTTCACTTTCATATCTCCAAATGCTAAAGCCATAATCCCATTTCTACAATGAATGACTGCGTCAGACGTGACTAAGAATGGACGTCCTAAGATGATAGGAATATGACTGCTCGAATTGATGACTGGCTATGTGTCTAAGACAACAAAATCAACAGGAAAATAGAAATCTTTAACGTTAACTATCACGTCCTCAACTATACCCTTTGAAATTTTTATGGACTTATCGGCTAGATTCAACGTGATATCAGTGGGTTTCAAAACCCCCAAACCTAATTGTTTATAAATCGAATATAGTAAAAGGTTCACACTGACCCCTAAGTCTAAGAGATATTTTTTGACCACTTGATATTCAATGTGAATGAAAATTGTCGGACATCCAGGATCCTTAAATTTTGGTACAATCGTTTGTTGGATGAACGACGAAGCTTGAGCTGCCATGATAGCTTTTCGAGGAAATGGTGTTTTTCTTTTAGCTGTGATCAAATCCTTTAGAAATTTCACTTAGGAATGTATCTCCTTAATGGCATCTAGGAATGAGATATTGATATACACATTTTGGAAGACTTCTAAGACACCCTCAAACTACTTACCTTTTTTAGAATCTCTAAGGCGATGGAAAAATAGAGCTTTTGGAATTGGCAAAATGATGGGAGGGTTTTTTAAATCTTTCTCCTTCTTTTTTGGAGATTCTATGACTTATTTTTGAATTTTATCCTTCTCTAGGACTTTTTCTCCCTTGTCAATAGGTTGGACATTGTTGTCCACCTTCTTTCCCAAATGCAAGGTGTGGATAGCCTGGACTGAGTCTTATGGAGCTCCATAATAGCTTCCTACTTCGTATTGACCTTTCTATCTGTTTAGAATCAAAGGTTGATATCTAGGGTTAGGGATAGTCTGACTAGGAAATTGATCTTTCTCTCTCCCACTTAAGGAGAAAACTAACTACCCCAACTGAACTTCCATCTTAGCTATGGATTGCACAATGACCTGGTTAATTTGAGTTTGATTTTGATGGGTTTGTTGTTGAGTTTGGATGAACTGTTGTTACTGCCTCATCAACTCAGCAATCATAGATTCTAAGGAAGATTGTTGTTGGGCAAGCTATTGGTAATTGGTCATGGAATCTGGTATGATGGCTCTGCAATCTGTAGATTTTTGTGGTTGATAAGAGACTTGAGGAACAATGGCTTGGCTTGTGGAAGAACCAGATTACTTAGGAAAACTCCTATTGTAACCTAACGAACCACTAGATTGAATAGGTTCATTCTGTCTATACGAGAAATTAGGATGGAACCTATTATCTAGGTGATATGTTTGGTTAAAAGAGTTTGGAGTTGACTTCCTCAAAGCACTATAATCATTAATCGCATTTGCTTGTTCAGCTTTGATTTGAGACAAGGTGGGACAACACTCGAGCAAATGGTGTTGTTGTCACATATGACGCACAAAGAACTCGGTTCGACAGTCACTTACGAAATTGTACGAGGGTCTAGGTGAGGTTTGGATGCTGAGATGGTAAATGCATCTAACTTTTTCATGAGATTGTTCATCCCACTCACTATACTAGACATGACATTTTTGAGATCAGGGTCTGCCTTTATCTCATACATGCATGTCTTCTTAATTGGATCGTCTCTTTCAAATTCTTCCTGGTTAGTACTCTAATTTTGAGCACTCCCAGCTAACTCTACGAGGAAATCGTACGCTTGGTTGGGAGTCTGGTTCATGAACTGACCCTTATGTATTGACTCGACTAAGGTACGTTGATTCATTGTTAATCCTTTATAAAAACTTTGCACCAACTGTGCTTTGTCAATGCCATGGTGTGGGCACTTGACCAATAAATCATTAAATCTTTCCAAAGTTCGAAAAAATTCATCATCAGGATGGGCTCCAAAATTTCTAATGGAGTCCTTCATTTTCTCAATTTTGACCACAGGGTAGAATTTGGCCATAAATTTCTTGGATAGAATATCCTAGGTGGCTATGGAATTGGGTGTTAGGGAGTTCAACCACGCAACTGCGTGGTCTTCCAGGGATAACAGGAACAGAATAAGCTTAATACACTCCCTATCTAGATTCTGATTTCTAAAAGTTTGACATATAGTCAATAATCGATTAAGGTGGGTGTAAGGTTGTTCACGCTTTAAATCATGGAACTTAGGAAACATATTGATGGTGGTAGCCCTAATTTCAAACTGAGGTGCATTGTTTAATGGTAATACAATGCATATAGGAGGAGATGAGGAAGCTGGAGTGAAGAGCTCATTGAGAGTTCACTCTCAATCGTTCATCATAATTACTGATGGTGTCTTGCGTATCCTACTAATGGTATGTTCGATCTCAGGATCAAATAGTTCTAACACGTTTTTCTGTGAACGTCTGCCAAGCATGCAAATCATACAGTCGATCAAACAATTACGAAAACAAAAGACTAGACCTAGATAGGTTGCCTAAAGCTAGACAGCCCCTAACTGGGTAGAAATAACACAATTAGCCTTCAACTCGGTTCTATGAAGTCAATTTTGAATAATTCGGATCTCCAGATCGGAGGTGGCACACAATGCATAAGCAAGAGCACTCTTAAATCACCTTCCTTTCTTGAATAGACTGAGTATATCTCCTCAAAGGGCAAAATCTTACTAGATATAAAAGATGACCAAGAAGTGCCATTGGCACAACTTGAAGCGAAATTTCTCCTATTGAGCTCGTAGGCCCTATAGTCAAGTCTAATTGATTTTATTTAATTTGATTGGATGACTGGTGAGTTGATTATCCTAATTAGAGCAAGAAATTGGTAATGACTTCCAATCCTTATCTTATCATGCCATCCCTAGGAGAGGGGTGCTCTTTAATACTTAATTAACTATTCCACGTGTGTACAAATTGAAAAAATAACACACAAAGGCACGGAGTAACCCACTAGCATAGAGAGACATGGGTGTTTTTTAGATTACCTCCAGTGCTAAACAGGGTGAAGACGGTTTGAGTCGACTTAGGCCACCAATTTCAATTTTTGTGTGCGAACTTAAGGAGCCGTGACAGTATTGTCCACCCATCATCCTTTCTTAGTCTATTACAATCCAAGCCTTCTTGGATAATTAAAAAAACTTTACAAGGAATCCCATACAAGAAGTTCTAAAATAGAAAAATAAACCTAACTAAAGATTAAAGAAAGTTGAAAGAAAAGAAAAAAAAATGTTCACCTACAAGGAGCAAAACAGAAATATTAGCATAAATGATAGTAAACGGATTCAAAAACAGAATCTGACTTACCAAAATCTTGCTGACTATGTCACATTTTATAAAAAATTTCATTCTACCCCAAATCGATATACTATAATAGTTAATCGGAGATTGGAGCAGAAAGTCACAGTCAGTTTAACTTTTGCTGTCTAGGGTGAAAAAACAAACGAGAATGATTTCTTTTTCAATGTTTTTTCTTCTTTCTTCTCTCTTAAAACCTCAAGAACACTTGAACTTATAGAAAGAAATCAAAAGAAAAAATAAAAGAAAATAAAAATGTAAGAAATGAATTTTAAATCAAAACTTACCACTACAACCTTTACCTTTCCCCGGCAGTGGCGCCAAAATTCTGATGAGACTATAGTTGTTCTCCTCACCGAAGTTAATATTAATCTTACTTTTACCTTACTTGTGGAGAAAGTAGGGGGATCGAACCTAAGAGAAAGGGGGAGTAAAGTTAAGCTAAGAGGATAAAATTTGAATTAGCTAAAAGAAATTAAAACTGTTTTTCTTTGTATTTTTGAACTTATCAAGAAGATTTAAAGTTGCTAGAAAATTAATCAAAGTAAATGAAATTAAAAGTAAGTAAACTTATGAAATTAAAGCACCATTGGAGGTAGATCTACCTAGAACATGTTGATGAACAATTCCTAGTCTTTAGCCTTTTTAGAACTCAATCGTAAGGACTTGGTGTTAGCTCCTTAGATCGGAAAGTTTTGCAAATGAAATCAAATGAGGGAACATAAACAAAGTAAAATTCTTTTAAAATTTCTTAGTACAAATTATCTAATTCAAGCATACTTTATCTTGATCTAATCTTAGCATAAAATATCTATAGTAAGAATAAAAAGTGCAAGAAATCTTAAAGAGAACTCATAAGCATTTTAAATAAAAGAAATGCATGAAATTAGAAATAACACAAGAACTTCCTTTATGCTTTTCTACTCTCCAATAGAGGGGAGTTTAACCTAATGTCATTGCAAGAGAGAGAAGATAAGAGATGAAAGAACTTTTCTTCATTTCATAAAAAAACTTACAAATTCTTCTTCTTCTACTTCTTACAAGATTATTTAGCCAAAAGAAAATAATTAGAAGATAAAAATATAAAAAATAAGAGAATAGGCTAAGAGCCTTAGATTAAAGGAGTCTTGGATAAGAGAACCAAGAGGGGACCCTTTCTCTAGAGATTGAGGCTCTATTTATAGAGAAAAATGTGTAGAAGAGTTTAAAAGTAGTATTTACTATTTTTTGCATAAAAAGACAAAAGAAGAGAACATGAGTTAAGGATTAGGGTATTCCAAAGGATTAGGACATTCCAAAGTGGGCCCAAATGCTTTTGCCTTGAGATTTTACTTCCAAAATGTTGATTTTCTGCACAAGAAACACACGTAATTAGATTTATCTAGTAAATGAATTATTTATATATAATTAAGCTTAATTATCATGCAACATGGTGTTTTGAGGCTTATCATGATTATTACCTTAATACGGAGAAATAGGGACAAAAATCAAGATAAATATCTGGAAAATGTGCGTATAATTGAGTGTTTCGAGACACTCAGCACTAAGTAAAAAAAAGGGTAGAACATAAAATAAAATAAAGAAGAATATGGAAGAAAAAAAATTATAGAATAAGAAAGTAATAAAAAGGTTGATTAGGGAAACCAATAAGGGCGTGCTCTAATTCCACCTATACCATTTAATCATTATTTTTAGCCTTTTATCCTTTTATTTCTTAACCCTAACCATAACCTATGTTTCGTCTCACAATAAATGCCTCTTTGTTCAGGTGTAGGTTTGAAGGTAGGATCCAATGGTTTGTTGATCAACGATGATGGCATTTGAATAAGTTTTGGTAGTAGAAAAAAAATTAGAAGTCTTCGATCTTGCGATTCAACTTAGATTCTAAAGCCATTGGTCTTATCGAGATAAGAATTTAGATCAAGTATTTCATAAAAAAAAGAAGATAAATCAATAACGAAAGTGGACTAAAACATAGGCAACTAAAAAACTAGAGTCTTCAGTCTTACAACTCAACTTAGTTCTTAAGTTCATAGAGACAGTTGGTGGTATCGAGAAGGAAGTCCAGATCGAATATTCAAATAAAAAATAAAACGTAACTTGAAAGGGCATATTGAAAACCCGAAAGGGCGTTGTGAATAAAAAAATAAACTATGACAAGATAAAAAACAACCCCAAAAGGGAATCAATGTGGAAAAAATGGTAGAAGACTGGACCTGGTAAAAATCGTAACTAGCGTCAGGGGTAAAAATGGTTTTAAAAAAATCAACAACAAAAAAACAAGCAGCCAAAAAATTCTAGAATCCTAACTGTGACGCCCCCTAAATCACTAACACGAAGCACCATGCTGAAATTTTGAGGCACTACCTATACCTCAAAATTTCGGCATGGTGTTTGTGTTAGTGTTTTGAGGGCACCACACTAACTCCACCAGACCAAGTACAACCTTTTGGTCATTATTTCAAGCCTACCCAATCACCTCGAAAATTCCCAACCTACTCTACCACTTCATGCCTTTCAAAGCCAATTTAGTTTGGGAGTGAATCTAAATGATCTAAAGAAGGATTAAGAATTGATCAAAGTTATTCGAACTAAATACTCAACCTCGATGTTCCAAGATGTTCAGGCCAAGCTCACGTACTCACGACTTAACTTCTTTTGACTTGAGTAATTTTTGCAAACTTTCCAACAACAAAAATGAAACACAAAAAAATTACTTTTTTTTTAAGCATTGCATTTCACATCATCATAAAAAACTAGATTTTTGGCCTATGAGAAGAAATCTATAATTTATATCAAAAGAATAGTTTCAAAATAAAAGGTAGATATATCTAAGGTCAATAATATCAAAAAATATTTGTTTTCCTGTTCATTGCATAATTTTACATCTCTTGTTTGAGTATGTAGAAATAGGGAAGAAAGATGCAAAAAATAAAGATAAATCACGCATGGTCGCATTAAAGATAGAAAACGTCAAGACGGGGTCTCTAAGCCTCGGATCCTCCGTTGACATCATTATCACTCATTCTTAGACGTTTGGTTGGCACTATGTTTGTTCTAGGACAAGAGAATCCTAGAATTTTCAAAGCCAAAAATCATAGTTTCCAAATTCAAAATTCAGTTTTTTAGGTTTTCAAGTCGTAGAAAAGTTCTGATCCGTGGTTCACCTTTAGACATGGGCAAATTTTTGCCTGGCTGAACCTAACCTTCGGCTGGGTCAAATTTACTTAGAATTTAACTAACCTTTGGCTAGTAAACCATTGGTTTGGCCTTAGGTCACCTTCAAACTAGATTAGTTTCATTCAAATCTTCTCAAAAATCCCATTTTATTTTTTATAAAGCTTTCTCACGATTCAATCCATATGGAATCCCCTTTCATTTACAGATCTAACCTGTCAATTGATGCAGAAAAGAAGAGTCATTTTATCCCCTGTAGATCATATTCTTCATTATTGCAAAATGATTATAAGTACATTTTTCAAAAAAATCACAAATACTGCAAAAAGAATTCTCCATCAATTGTTTTTCGACATGAGCCTAAACTGCTTAATTACTCCACTGCATGAGTTTAAACTACATGTTGCTCCTCAGCACGAGCCTAAACTACATGACAGCTCCTCAGCATGAGCCTAAATTGCATATTGATCCTTAGTATGAGCCTAAATTACATAACAGCTCCTCAACATGAGCCTAAACATCTTGTTGCTCCTCGCCTAAACTGCTTGATTATTCCAGGACATGAGCTTAAAATGTATGTTGTTCCTCAATACGAGCCTAAACTACATGAACCTGAACTGCATACTGCTCATCAACATGAGCTTAAAATGTATGACAGCTCCTCGGCACGAGCCTGAACTGTATGTTGCACCTCAGTAAGGGACATAAATTTCTTGAAAACTCCTCGGAATGAGCCTAAACTACATATTGTTCCTCAGCACGCACCTAAACTGCATGTCATTTCTTAATATGAGTATAAATTGTTAAAAAAAGGGTCAATTTATTTTTCAAATGTATTAATATATATATATATATATATATATATATATATATCTATATATATATATATATATATATATATATATATATATATAAATTTGGAAAATTAATTTTACCCTACCTCCATCTTAGCTAGTTCATTATTAAAGCTAAAAGTACCAGATCATTCATGTCAAAACATACTTAGACTACAAGCTACATTTTCATCTTTAGCAGTGGTCCGGTCCCTATCAGATTCCATGCCTGGAAAACCGTTTTCTTTACATTGTCCAATCCTTGTCAGACTCCATTCTTGAGAGATTATTTCTTTAACAACGATTCAATCCCTGTCAGAATCCATGCTTAGGAAACCATTTTCAATAAATCTCACCCCAGTCGGACTCAAAATCAAGGAAGATCATTTTTTCTTTTTTCAATCATCGCAATAAGAAAGTGTTACGATATGTCTAAGAGACTCTTCAGAGTAGGCTTGCCCACGAACTAGAAAAAACTCCCACTTATCTTTGGTTTACTAAGGCACCAGTGGTATCCCCTAGATCTTTTTCCAATAGAAAAGTTGTTTTTTTTCTTCCCTAGGGAGTACATCCCTACCTTTGGGTCAAACTTGACAGCATTTATTTTAAAAAAAAATTTCTCCCTAGTGAGTACACCCTATTTTGGATAAACTTTTAAGCATTCATTTTAAAAAAAAATTATCTCCAGCGGCGCTCCCTAAATTCTTGAATAACCATTTGACCAGATTTCTTCAAAACATCACATACATTTTTTTTCTTTTCGATTAATGGTAATAATAAATTCCTAAAAATTTCTCTTATTTAATCCTTCGTGAAATTTTCTAATTTTTAAATGACTATTCTTGAAGGTACATCACATCCTTAAGAACAACAAAAAGGAAGACAATTGAGCAAGACAAGATATATGAAAAATATCCTCCCTTATGGGTACATTCAAAAACAAAAAACAAAATCCAATGGATCTATTTTAAAAAAAAAAGTAAAAATTCAAAAAGAAACAAAAAAAAAAACTCATAAAAGCAAAAAAAATCACAAAAAAGTAAATTTTCAAAAAAAATGATAAAAATGAAAAAAAATGTCAAAAATGAAAAAAACAAATAGCAAAAAGAGTTTTCTTGGTTTAATGTAGGGACACACAAGTCAAGGAAAAAGAAAAATATCCCAGAAAATCATTTCAGAAGACACAAGCAAAGGGATGTCAAAGAACAAAAATACAATAAAATCAAAAAATGAGAAATTCTCAAATATGATTCCAATATCTTTTTGCCCACCAAGGGTGTCATGTAGTGGTAAGAGCTTGAGGTCTCCTAAGGGGGTGTGTAGTACCCAAAGTTTTTTATTCATATCTCAAGGAAAATCAAATAGTAGAATTTTGCAAAAATTCTAAAAGTGAGACTTAAGATAAAATTTTAGATATTTTTTATTCATTTTTAATGAAATCTGACTTCACCATTAGATTCAAAATGGCTAAAACATACTTTAGCTTGAAAGCACACTCAAATTCGAGTTCTAACAGAAAAGTTGCAAAATCGTCAATTTTTTGGTCAGACGAGGCAAAAAAAGTAAATTTTTGTTAGAACGAGAATTAATAAAATCTGATTGCATCATTGGGTCTGCAATAAAAAATTATAGAAAATAGAGTATTCACTCGTCAATTTCAGAGACCCAAAAACTAAATTATCGTAAAAAAATAAAACAAGCTTGAAAATTCTTATTTCAACCCAATTTTTCTTATAAAAGAATTTTGATTTTTTTTTAATCATTATCTTTCCCAAACCCGTCGAACCAGCAGCTGTTAATTTTTTTTAAAGTGTTGATTTTGGAACCAACTTGATCCACAGAATCATCACAATATGGTCTCCGTCAACACTCCGTCAACTTGATCCACAGAATCATCACAATCGGTCCCTACTATGATCCAAACTATCCTTCGGTCAACAGGTAAAGACTAAGGTCAAGCTAGGGTCCCATCATCGTCAATTTATGTCAAATGTGCTAAAAATATCTTACGGCCAATATCTTCCCAAATATCATATAATTTCTCGAATTTCGTACAAAAATGAAAATATTTGAAAAAACCTTAATTCTGACCTACGCTCCAAAGTCCACGCGATGATATTTCAGTTATAAATCCAAATATACAAAGATTATCTAAATCGACTAAAATAGGAATTTACGAAAATTTTCTAAAATGAAAAATTGAGAATATGAAATTTCTAATTTGGGAATTCATGGAGTTTTTAAATTTGAAATTTGAAATTTCCTAAATTGAAAGTTTATAAAAATATGAGAAGTTCCCAAATTAAAAACTAGGAAACATTAACTTCCTGAAATAAAAAATTTTCAAATATGAGAGTCCCAAATTAGAAATTTATTAAAAGGGTTCTCCAAATTAGAGAATTATCAATATTGGGTTTCCTAAATTAACAATTTATAGATATTAATTTTTCAAAAATAGAAAATCATAATTTTAGGAAAGTCATTAAGTCGATTCAAAATCCATAAATCCCCAAAATTAGAAAACTATAATTTTTTCAAAAATTCATTTTTTGTCACATGAATTATTCAGAATCTCACGATTGATAATACTTACTGAAAGCGCCCTCGATCCGTGGGGTGCGCGGATCAACTTTTGAGCATTTGGATTTGGGAGTTGCCACCTAGTTATTACGGTCTAGGAACCGAATACTGACTCTAAACGGATAAAGAAACTAATCTACTAGAGAAAAAACTTGAATTCGGAGATCACATTACGGGGTTGGAAGGTGTTAGGCACCAACTCCGCTCGACCAATGTCGGTCTCTACTTATCTCAAATAAGACTACATTGCTAACAAAAACCTAGATAGAAAAAATAAAAGAGATTTTACCTTCGAACGCAACGATTTTATTCTCTCAGATTTGATAAAACTGCTCCTTTTACTGTACACCTTACTTCGTTCTATCTCCGGATCTGATTTCGAATCTCCGAGGCAAGGTATCTCTTCTTTAGATCTGGATTCTTCGAATTTTGTTATTGATTTTGAGGTGTTTTTGAAGGGCTTCTAGGTGTTTTTCAGGCTAAAATCGAAGTATGGGTGTTAGGTAAGGAGTTGGGACTTCAAAATTAGGGTTTGTCGGAGGCTAGGGAAACTTTTTGACCTACTTCTCTTAGAGTTTTTCTTTGATACGAAAATAGGGTGTGAGGACTCCTATTTATAGATTTTTTTAGGGGTTGGTTTAGATAGAATTAGTGTTTAGTTAGAATTCTTTTAGTTAGAGTTATATTTTAGGTAAAGTTGTATTTTAATTAGAATTATTTTAGGTAGAGTTATATTTTAGTTAGAATTCTATTAAATAGAGTTATTATTTAATTAGAACTCTATTAAGGTTTTGCCTTTTGGTCTTATTTGATTGATTTTAAGATTTTGACTTTAGTCTTACTTGGTTGACTTTTAATATCTTGACATTAGTCTTACTTAATTGACTTTAATTTTTACTTTAATACTTTGAAATTAGTCTTGCTTGATTGATTTTAATTTTTTGGAGAGTCCCCCCTCTATTATATCTTTAATTCTTTGGGCCCCCAAATGGAGGGGTCCTTAAAGAAATATCTTGGCAACCCTCAACAATTTTGCCTGAGAGCCTGATTGATCGATTTTTTTAGTTTAAATTTTTAAATTAATTTTATTAATGTTTCAATTTAATTATTTAATATTTTATTTATTAATTTCAAAATTTTTACTTATAAAAATTATGAAATTACCATTTTGCCCTCGGAGAGGACTTTCCGGGTTATAAGTCGGTTTTTTATGTTATAGGATGTTTTAGAATCGGTTTTTCATAAGGAATTTAATGAAAATATTGATTTTTATCATTTATAAAAAAAAATTGTGTGGAATGGTCGTGAACTTTATGAGGGGTATTTTCATAATTTTGCCAAATTCTTTGAAATTCGACGAAATGATTTATTTGGCTTCGATTTGTTGTTTTATGTGTTCGAAAGGATTTTTGTAAGTGTAATGTAGGCTCTAGAGATATTTTTAGGTTAGGGGTATTTTGGTAATTTAGTCATTTTTAGTGATTTTTATCATGAAGTTTCTTTTTGTTTGAAAAATGATGATTTCTAAGCTTTTTGAGGTATATTTTCCTAGCGTAGCGTGGTTTCTATAATTTTGATAATTTGAGATACCTCATCCGGATTTCTGAAACATATCTTGTAACAAAATAAAGCATTGGAATAATCATCCATCATTGGGAACCGTTGCAATCGGGTTCACGAGTTGATTAATCAAGCGAGTGCAAAAATGGGGTGTCTACAGATGCCCCTCTTTGACAGAGGGTTGAAGTAAACTAGATAGTAAATCTATTTTGGTAGATAGTGCGATATCCAAATGCCAAAGCTAGTGATTTTAGATTTGCGTTAGGGTGTTCGGATCCTTGAGCATAAAACTCTCCCCGAACAAAAATGTTGTCAGGTCCTCGAGCGTGAGCTCTCACTGACAGTGTCAGATCCTTGAATTTTATAAAATTCTCATTGACTAATGAAAAAGTGCACGTGTGTGCAGTGGTGTGATGATTACTGAGTAAAAATGTGTCAGGTCCTAGAGATCTTCTCTCACTAACAATAATGATTCAAAATTGAAATGTGCTTATGCCATGAAAGCAATCATGGCAAGGTTGAACAATGAGGTAATTAGAGTCATAACATTATAGGAACTTCGTTAAATCCTATTTGAAATTCTTTTTTAGAGTTCGAAAAAGTATGAGTCTCGTTTATCGGACTCGAACCTATTGTAGCCACGTTTCACGGGCTAAATAACTTAAACAATCCTATATGATTCAAACAAAGCTGGAATCTCGTTTCTTGGACTCTGACTAAGGTTTAGAGGAACTTAAACAATCCTATTAAAATTGGAGTCTCGTTTCTCGGACTCGAACTAAGGTTTATAGGCACTTCAAAAAACTTATTCATTTTATGATTCAAAAAGTTGGAGTCTCACTTCTCGGACTCGAACTTAGGTTTGTAGGCACTTCAAAAAGCCTATTCATTCTATGATTCAAAAAGTTTGAGTCTCGTTTCTCAGACTCGAACATAGGTTTATAGGCACTTCAAAAAGCCTATTCATTCTATGATTCAAAAAGTTGGAGTCTCGTTTCTCGGACTCGAACTTAGGTTTCTAGGCACTTCAAAAAGTCATATTCATTCTATGATTCAAAAAGTTGGAGTCTCGGTTCTCGGACTCGAACTTAGGTTTATAGGCACTTCAAAAAGCCTATTCATTCTATGATTCAAAAAGTTGGAGTCTCGTTTCTCGGACTCGAACTTGGGTTTATAGGTACTTCAAAAAGCCTATTCATTCTATAATTCAAAAAGTTGGAGTCTCGTTTCTCGGACTCGAACTTAGGTTTATAGGCACTTCAACAAGCCATATTCATTCTATGATTCAAAAAGTTGGAGTCTCGTTTCTTAGACTCGAACTTAGGTTTATAGGCACTTCAAAAAGCCTATTCATTCTATGATTCAAGAAGTTGGAGTCTCGTTTCTTGGACTCGAACTTAGGTTTATAGGCACTTCAAAAAGCCTATTCATTCTATGATTCAAAAAGTTGGAGTCTCGTTTCTTGGACTCGAACTTATTAAGCCACGTTTCTCGGACTTAGATTTATAGGAACTTAAACAATCCTATTAAACGAGCTCAAAATTTAAAAAATCGAGCCTTTATTGGCTTATCATGCATCTAGATTCATAATTATCATTGGACTTCATCGGACTTCTAAGTAAGATTTTTCTTTTTATCATGTGATTAAGAACAAAACTTTGGAATTAAATGAATTTCAAAAATGCCCATAGTTTCAAGGTTGGCTTTAATTGGAACTTGACTATGAGACTGATAGAGTAGATTACACTTGAAAAATATGAACTCTGATGTATGACAGATAGAAAAACTGACATTCCCTTAAATTTAAGACTCTTAAGATTATCATATGTGCAATAAGGGATTAATCATTTTCTTTCGAATTTCTTTTGAAAAATGCTTGAGCTGGAGTTAAAAAATCTTAATAAATATTAGAATAGAAGATCTTCCTCTTCAAAGTGGTTGATGATTTTACATCTTCCATTAGCGAACACTTGAACAAGTAAACATACATTTGAAGATCATACAATGTTCAAGATGACTTCTGATTTTTTCGACTTCAACATTATATTCGTCAGATGTGAGCTCTTGGCTAAAAAATGAATATTGTGGCCTGAATGGTTCTGCATTTTGTAATTTTTGTACAAGCTTCCTTCTGAATTTTTCTTCTTGAAAGGAACTTTCCTCCCATTTGATGATATCCTAATTTTTGCTTAGATCGCCTCTTCAGGTTTTCAATTTAGCGGACTTTATTTTTCTTTTTCTGATGATGCCTTGATTTTTTCTTAGGTCGCATTTTCAGGTTTTCAACCTAACAGGTTTTCTTTTTTATGGTTATTCCCTAAATTTTGCCTAAGTCGCCTTTTCGGGTTTTCGACTTAGCGAACTTCTCTTTTTTCTTGATGATCTTAAATAACCAACTCAACAGCTTCTTGGTTCCCTACACCTTAACCGAGTTAATTAGCATTCATGAGGACTTAATAGGTGGGCTTAGGATATGATTTAGAAAGAAAAAATATAAGGTTCAACTTCCCAAAATGCCCCTAGTCTAATATTCTCTTTTTTTTGTCATTCTTTTCTGTAAATTCTTTTGACTTTTTTTTCTAATGCCCCTAGTTAGGCATTCTTTTTTTTCTCTGCCAAAACATTTTGACTCTTTTTTTAACGCACCTAGTTTGGCATTACTTCTCTTTTTTGTCAATTCTGTTGATTCTCTTTTTAAAATGCCCCTAGTTTGGCATTCTTTTTTTTCGAACCTTTCCATATGGGATTTTCCTTTTGGATGACACTTTTCTGAAGAGAATACATTTTTTTTGCATGACCGGGCCTGAAGTAACTTCTCAGGTAGCCTACGTACCCCAAATATTTCTTTTTTTCTTTTGAGATCAGGTTAAAACGTAGTTCATACATAGATTCCCTCCCAAGGTTGGTCGATATGGTTAAGAAAGAAAAGGCTATTGCTTTTTTTTTTTTAAAGACTGCGAAGGGCTAAAGAAGGTTTTTTTTTCTTTTTTGGTAAGATAGGAAAATTGTTCAACCAAAGAAGGCCTCCTTTGGTAAATGTTGTTTGACTTGGTCAAAGTTTTAAGAAATCAATATCTGGATTACTCTGTCGAGTAAGGTCTTCTTTTGAGAATGAATATTCTTCAGTTTTCTTTTGTGAAATCGAGTATGATCGAGTTTTCTAACTATTCAATTTCTCTAAAACTTTGAGAAATTTTTTTTCCTCTTATGAATGAAAACTCTCCTCTTTCGAGTGAAAAACATGGTAGATCCACTTATAAGTCTAAGTGTATTTGTCGATGCTTTCAGCTATATCATTTTTGACCAATAATCTTTGACTTTGAAAATCATCATCGACTTTATGTCTTGATTTATTCTGGTGCAATCTATTCTGATGAGACCATGCAAGAATATTGTTGAATTTCTCAGGTAAATTTATTATTCTCTCATGTTCCCCTGAGGATAATGTATCACCAATTTGTACTTCTTGAGTGTACTATTTAATTCCAATATTTATTAAGTTTGATTAGTGAGCTTTAAGTCAATCCTCATGTTAGATATTATGCTCAAATCATTATTACACGCATGATAATCAGAAGCTTCTATATTTTGTTGGAATTGAAAACCATAGATTGACAAACTCGACTACTGGATTTAAAGACTGACAAAAACTGGATTGAAACTCAAAGAAAACTCAGGGACAATTATCTACAAAGAGAGAAGGTCCTTCTGGGTGGATGGACTACTTGGACTTAACATTGCTACTTTGATTAGATGACTCTTTTAACGAACCCAAAATGACACAGATGAGGGTTTAGAACATTTAGGGACACCTAAGATTAACCATTAATTCTGAAGGTTTCACTCTTAACCATATGATTAAAATTTTAATATAAATTAGCCTTCTGGTGGGAAATACCTAATCCAAATACACTATAAGTTATAGTGACCAAGAATGTGAAAAAGATTAGTCACGGATCTACCCTTGATTGGGATTGAACCTTTGATCAGACAAATTAATTTGATTATAAGATCGAATCTTTTTTTTATATAAAGTGGTCTGGATCTTTAAAAGTGAAATCAATTAGTCCAATTGATTTGGTATTAATCAGTTTGATCCATTTGTCAATTGGGTCAACTGGTTTAATTGGTTCAAATTGATCAATATTTCACCAATTGGGTCGAACCTATACATTGATTTAGTTTGAACAGTCTGGATCAGTCAGCCCACTTACTTGTTGGTTGGATTGAATAAAGCAACCCGGGAACACCCATAGTCAGTTCGGGTCGTGACCTATAGGAAGGCTTCTAGACTCTAGGTTTACTACGTGCAATGCAATTATCTGGCCACCCTTGCCCAAGTGCACCTATATACCTCTCGAGCATACTCAATCGGACGATACGTGGTGACTTGGTTTGATATTCCGTATAAGTGATAATCTAAAATCTCAACTCACTTTTCTGAAGTAAAAAACAACCAGTTTGATCCCCAGTTGAGAGGTGGTGCACGATGCTTGAGTAAGGGCCCACTTAAATACCTCTCGTCTAGAATAGACGTAGTCTATCCCCCTCGTACAGTAGGGTACAACGGGGTAAGATCTTGCTTAAGCACTGATTTTGACCAAGAAGTGCAATTGATATACTTAGATTATCTTTTATATACCTACGGGTACGAGTCAAGAGTTGTAGCTTTCATAAATGGTTTGGCATCCCATGAGGGGACCGACCACGTACTAGTACTACGTTGGCAAACAGGACATGTGACTGTGTGGCTTACAATAGGTCAAAGGCTTAGGTCGCTCCAGTCTGGGTGCATCAATATACCTTTCAGAGTCACCTGATTAGATGATAATGATGTCCCAGTTTAATATACCCTAAGGTACGTGACTGGAGTTGTGATTTTCATGAATGACATCGCATCTCCAAAGAGACCGGGTCATGCACTAGTGCCACGTTGGCTATAAGGGACATGCAACGTGCAATGCAATAATATAAACGTACTAGTGGTGTGTGCAAAACAGGGTGGGGTGTGCTCGGGGCCTTTTCCAAACAAATGGGCCCATGGGCCTGATCATACCATCATAACATTGATACCACATAAACATGAATCAAAACAGACATTATTCTAATCACATTATTAAAGATACGCACATCAAACCTATCAAGATCATGGCACCGTTAAATAGGTAGTTGATACAACGAATAATAATTGGATCCGATCATTGAAAGATGCATAATCTTTAGTCCACACCAAAAGGATTTTTTTTTTATGTGTGGTCCAATCAAGGATTATTTTGAGTGACCCTAAATAAATTAAGATTTTCAAAGAATATTGAAGTGAGGGTAAGATGATAATTACTGAGGTGAGGAGTGATTTTTTTTTTTTAAACTAAAAAAAACACAATCCAAAAAAAAAAAAGGTGACAAGTGAGTCACTATTGCCATACTACCTTTTACTAATGCCACACCAATCGCTAAATAATTGCCCACAATTGATGTAGCGTTAGAAAAAAAATTGTGTGCCAATTGCAACCCTCAATCAAAGAAAATGAACATTTTTTTTATATAAAAAAAAACCTACTACTAATCATAAAAAAACTAAAAAACTAAGTTCTCTAAAAAAAACTAGTAATCACTAAATAATTGCACACAATTGATGTAGCGTTAGAAGAAATTGGTGTGCCAATTGCAACCCTCAATCAACAAAGGTGTTCTCTTCTTCAGCAAGGAAACAATAGAGAGGTCTGTCATATATGTCCCTTACAAAAATTGACACATCCATTATTTACTTACAATACACCAATTCGTTTTTCAAAAAAATAGTTGTTTATGTGTAGAATGGTGCGTTATAAGTAAAGATTGGTGTGTTAATAAAAATTCATAACGAGATGATCCGAATAACCACAACTTTCACCAATTAAATTAAGCAAAAACTACATAAAAATGTGCTCATTCAACTATGGTTTCTTGTTTGATCCACTGGTTTTGATTCTCAGAAATTTCAAAAAAAAAAAATTTGAAAGGGTCTAAAACCATAGTCTCCCTGTTCGAGTGATCCCCAAATCAAACTAACACTGAATGGGTTAGGAGTCTGATGTTTGAGATCAGAGTCACAAAAGAATTTTCTTGAAGGTTTAATCCATCGAAGAATTGTTGGAAGAAAGAGAAAAAACGTTAGGGTCCTGATGGGCAATACATCATTGTCGTCTTTATCGTTAGATAAACCCAATCGATTTTTATGATGAAAATTGATAAACAGAGACAGGGAGGAGTCAAAAAAGATAAAAAAACATTATTTCACTCTCTCCTTATCTTCTTCGCTGCAACTCGCCCTCACCATGAACAACCTTGCTGTCCTCATCATCAGATTGATGTTTCAACCAACGGAAATGCTCAACAGCAATAACAGAAGCCGTTTTCAAAGCTTCTAAAGTACAGCAAATCGACTGCAACATATGATTTCAAGAGGAACCATGGCAAACGTATGAAGAGAGATGAGAAAAACTCATTTACCCCTACACGACAAGCAACATCAACAGCTGGTTTAAAACACTTTCAAATCCGATTTAAGAAGGTGATTTTCAATGAGATCTGTAGAAATCGTACTTTGAGTTAAAGAAAATCAAGAAGAGGATTTGAATTCTTGATAGAGAGAATTGAGTGTGCTGAGAGGACCCATCACAGAACGAGAGAGAAAGAGAGAGAGAAAAACGTCTCTCTTTCTTGTTGTTTTTCGTTTTTAGTTATATGGAGAAGAAGATAAAAACAACAAAAGCTGTTTTCTGCTAATAGCACACCACGCGTAAGAAAACAAGTTTTCGCGATTTTTTTCTGATTTTTTTTTCTTGAAATCCTCTTCTCATCACGAACAACATTAAAAAAAGGCAATTTTTTCATTTCTTAGTGAATCACTCACAAATATTTTTTTTTTACAACTCGCCGCTTATGCCTAGTAACGTGCCAAAAAATCATCCAAAATTATTTTTTTTTCCTTTTTTTTTTTAAATATCATAACTCTCATCCCGGCCACCATCATTCCATCCTCAATTTGTGCCAATTTGAATCTTTCATTATTTAGGAATCACCAAAAGGTGACCCTTAATTGAATCATAAAAACAATTGCCAAAACAAAGTATCCAAAATTGAACCAAAAGATACTAATAAAAGAAAATACAGACTCAAAAATAATTCAAATAAAAAAAATGGGTCATTCCCTATGTCATTAACCTTTGATATCCTGCATTATTTAGGGTCATTCTGAATGACCCCAAATTGAACCATAACAAAGATGTGCCAAACAAAAATATTGAACATCCCAATCAATGATCACCAATAGAGCCAAAAGAATGATAAAAATTAAAATAAAAAAATAAATAACTAAAAATAAAATAAAAACTTAGGTCCTACCGACAATGCTCCCATACTTGGGGCTTTTCAAGTCTGATCCTCAATAGTCCCCAGTGGAGTCGTCACTAAAAGTGCCCTCGATCCGCGGGGTGCGCGGATCCGCTTTTGACCCTTTGGGTTTGGGAGTCGCCACCTAGTTATTACGGTCTAGGAATCGAATACTGACTCTAAACGGATAAAGAAACAAATCTACTAGAGAAAAAAATTAAATCCGGGGATCACATTACGGGGTTGGAAAGTGTTAGACAGCAACCCCGTCCGGCCAATGCCGGTCTCTACTTATCCCAAATAAGACTACATTGCTAACAAAAACCTAGATAAAAAAAAATAAAAGAGATTTTATCTTCGAACGCAACGATTTTATTCCCTCAGATTTGATAAAACTGCTCCTTGTACCGTACTCTTTACTTCGTTCTGTCTTCGGATCTCCAAGGCAAGGTATCTCTTCCTTAGATCTGGATTCTTCGAATTGTGTTATTGATTTTGGGGTGTTTTTAAAGGACTTCTAAGTATTTTTCAGGCTAAAATCGAAGTATGGGTGTTAGGTAAAGAGTTGGGACTTCAAAATTAGGGTTTGTGGGAGGCTAGGAAAACTTTTTGACCTACTTCTCTTAAGGTTTTTTCTTTGATACGAAAATAGGGTGTGAGGACTCCTATTTATAGATTTTTTTAGGGGTTGGTTTAGATAGAATTAGTGTTTAGTTAGAATTCATTTAGTTAGAGTTATATTTTAGTTAGAATTGTTTTAGTTAGAGTTCTGTTTTAATTAGAATTATTTTAGGTAGAGTTATATTTTAGTTAGAATTCTATTAAATAGAGTTATTATTTAATTAGAACTCTATTAGGATTTTGACTTTTGGTCTTATTTGATTGACTTTAAGATTTTGACTTTAGTCTTACTTGGTTGACTTTTAATATCTTGACATTAGTCTTACTTAATTGACTTTAATTTTGACTTTAGTCTTACTTGATTGAATTTAATACCTTGACTTTAGTCTTGCTTGATTGACTTTAATTTTTTGGAGAACCCCCCTCTATTATATCTTTAATTCTTTGGACCCCCAAATGGAGGGGTCCTTAAAGAAATATCTTGGCAACCCTCAACAATTTTGCCTGAGAGCCTGATTGATCGATTTTTTTAGTTTAAATTTTTAAATTAATTTTATTAATGTTTCAATTTAATTATTTAATATTTTATTTATTAATTTCAAAATTTTTAATTATAAAAATTATGAAATTACCGTTTTGCCCTCAAAGAGGACTTTTCGCGTTATAAGTCGATTTTTTATGTTCTAGGATGTTTTATAATCGGTTTTTCATAAGGAATTTAATAAAAATGTTGGTTTTTATCATTTATAAAAAAATTTGTGTGGAATAGTCGTGAACTTTATGAGGGGTATTTTCGTAATTTTACCAAATTCTGTGAAATTTGACGAAATGATTTATTTGACTTCGATTTGTTATTTTATGTGTTCGAAAGGATTTTTCTAAGCATAATGTAGGCTTTAGAAATATTTTAAGGTTAGGGGTATTTTGGTAATTTAGTCATTTTTTAGTGATTTTTATCGTGAAGCTTCTTTTTGTTTGAAAAATGATGATTTCTAAGCTTTTTGGGTATATTTTCCAAGCGTAGCGTGGTTTCTACAATTTTGGTAATTTGAGATACCTCATCTGGATTTTTGAAACATATCTGGTAACAAAATAAAGCATTGGAATAATCATCCATCATTGGAAACCATTGCAATCGGGTTGACGAGTTGATTAATCAGGCGAGTGCAAAAATGGGGTGTCTAC